>NW_021703783.1:59477808-59548356 GCF_005190385.1 Monodon monoceros
CTCTCTCTCTCTCTCTCTCTCTCTCTCTCTCTCTCTCTCTCTCTCTCTCTCTCTCTCTCTCTCTCTCTCTTTCTCTCTCTCTCTGTAGCACCTACCCCAAAATAAAACACCAAAAACTTTGGGTTTCCTTGGCAGTTCCATAATTTCTGTGCAGAAAGGGCAACGACAATGGCTGGAATCTTTGGCTTAAAGTTGTATTTGCAAAGTACTTTAAGATTGGGAACATTTATCAAAGTATGCAGATGTGAGTCGTGTAGGAAATGACATAGATGATCAGGTGGGGATGGACGGGTTTGGGTAGGAAAGAGCAGATCCTTGGCAAGGATTCCTACAAGATCCTTGGCTCCCTCACCTGTTTTTGATTGTGTAGACTGAACCACCAGCCAAGGCCCTTCACAGAGAAGTGAATAAAATCTCAGCCCAGACCTGGGAACCCTCCCTCCCCAAATACTTATTAACAATTATTACATTCCAGGCTTTGGAGCTGAACAGGACCCAGAAGACCCTACTCAAGTGGGGCTTAGAGTCTAACAGGGAGAAAAAGCAACAATATAATTTGAGAAACAAATATGGTTAATTTGAGATAAGTAATCAGTGGTATGATGAAAATGAAAACAGGGCAATGAGATAAAGAGTAATTACCAGTATGTCAAACTAGTTTTTCACTCTAATAAAGCATTGGTTAGAGGGTCAAATTTTTATGAACTGCTCCAGGTAAAAAGTCAGCAGTCTCAATGATACTAAAGAATGCCTGCTGTGATTGACAGACACAAGCATACAGATACATATCAGCACACTTGAGCACACAGATGCAAATGCATGAAGTGTTATTATGATGTAACGTGACCGATTAACAATAGAACAAAACCAGAACTCGCTCAGTCCTTTCAAGGAAGTTACCTGTACAACTATAGGTAAAGTTATACAAGTATTAACACTGAAGCTGCCTTTGCTAAAGCTGTTTGAAAACTGACTTTTGTGATAACCTGTGATTGAAGACCTATGGCCCTTGCTTTTGAATAACCCCAATGATAGGAAAATGTCAGGCTTTAATGACACATTTGGTTTTTGGCAGGAACCAAAACTCTTTGGGGGGGGTGCCAATTCTGGATAATACCATTTGGGTTTACAAATAAAATGTGAAAGAAATCTAAAAATGTTTTGAACTGGGGAAAGGGAGAGTTGTCTATTTTGAAAAAAATAAGTGTGGCTATTTTGAGGGAGAAAACATTTTTGAATAAATATATTCCAATATATTTGCTATAAATCTGTTTCATGTATGCAATATAATACTTTGTTCATTTTTTAAATATATAGTTTTAAAATTGAAATATAGTTGACTTACAATGTTGTAAGTTTCAGGTGTATAGCAAAGTGATTCAGTTTTTTATATATATATACTCTTCAGATTCTTTTCCATTATAGGTTATAACAAAATTTTGAATATAGTTCCCTGTGCTATACAGTATGTCCTTGTTGTTTATCTATTTTATAAAATAGTAGTGTGTCTCTGTTAATCCCAAACTCCTAATTTATCCCTCCCTCCCCCCTGCAATATAACACTTAATTTTTGGCTAGACAGAGATTCCTGCTAACCAGGAGTTGGTTGCTTAGAGATTACTGGTTCATTAATTTTAGTTCCTTTTTGCATCATTTCTAACAAAGTCCACTAAAGAGGATTCTGTCCTTTTATTATTGATTGTGGCCTTAAATGAAGGATTCTTTAGATTCCTCCCTACTCACCACCTCTGGCTTTTTCCAGATAAAATTCCAGAGCCTTGGATCATAGTGAAAACTGGTAGAAATATGTCTCCCTGTAAACATTCTCATCATTTTCAAGACATTTCACCCTTTTAAAGCACCATGCAGTGGGCAGAGGAGAAATTATTATCCTATTTTACAAATGGTTAAACTGAATCTTTGAAGATATAGAAATACATACAAGGCTACATAACTGTGTCGCAGAAACAGTTTCCACAGTTCCATTTAGATTCTATAGACTCTCTAGAGGGAAACTTTGCTAAAGACTGAAGACAGAAGTTGCGAAAGTTCATGTCTGATTTTAAAATTCAGGATATTTTTATCATGTTTATCACAATTTACCCAAATAACTTGAAGAGTTTTGTGTGTTTGTATTTTAGTGTTTACGAAATCATGCAGCTATTTTTAAAAGATTTGGTATTTATTTTGGACTCTAATCCAGAGTTTGTTTACCACTGCAGTTTTCCATTGGTCAGCTACTTCTATGTTAGCTGTTTATCATGACCGTGTTCAGTTTAGGAGAGATTTGAGGAGGACAACTCAGTAATTATTGGTATCTTTGCTATTCAGCATTTGATAGATACTTTTTCAGGAATGCTTAAGGAGATAATACTACTGATGTTCACTTCACTGAAATTACAGTCTTTCTTAAATCATAGGAAAACCATTGGGTTTTTTTTGTTTTGTTTTTTGACATAAAACAGCTCTTCTAACTGCTGGAATGTGTAATTTAAGGCTTTGACTACTACTTTTTATTTTTCAAAATCACTTTCACATATATGATCTCTATAATCCTATGAGTGGGAAGATTGTCTTATCTACAATTCCTCCAGTTTTCAGATTAGGAAAAAGAGAGGCTACATTTGCCCTGTGTCATGTAGATAATTAGTGGCAGACCAAGAACCCTAACAAAGTCCCACTTTGTCTATCAACCAACTTTCTGCATGTTGACATAACAAAAGAGTGATGATTATGGCCAACCAGCTAGCATTTTAATATTTGAGGAAAATAACAGTCTGTATTCCTTCTGTGCCAGCTACCAGCTCCTTTCCATCTTGAGCCATATGGAAAATTTCCTTGAATCTTAGGACTTAGGAGCTCCTTTTTGATTTAAAACATTGGCTACTCTCTCATCAGAGTCCTCATTACTATGATATATATTCTGCCTCTTGGTTTATGTTGATATTTAATTTAACTCTCAAGTATGCCATTTCATCTGATTTTGTTTTGTTTTATGAATTTAACTCTAGTTTTGCCAATATAACAATGTGTTTTTAGGTAGGGACTCATGTGTTTTTCCACGTGCATTCTTGAATTCAACTACCAGTTCTGTTTCTTCTTCAAGGCGTTGAGTTTGGCTTCATAAGATGCATATTCAACGAAAGATTTTCTTTCCTCCCCCCTTCTCATCAGTTAGTCATCTTCTCCTATGGGAAAGATAATCAGAAAGGACCACTGCCAGATGCTAGTCTCTGTCTACACGCCATACTTTTAATTTTCTTCATAGTGAAAGGATCTCCTTTTGTTTCAAATTAATGTTCAGGTTCAAATGGTGAAGCCTCAAATGACTATTATCAGGGCGGGCCAGCTGCATTATTTGTGGAGTCCTGTGCAAAATGAAAATGTGGGACCCTTTGCTCGAAAAATAGAGGAAGTGGGAATTCCCTGGAGGTCCAGTGGTTAGGACTCTGCGTTCTCACTACCAAGGCCCAGGGTTTGGTACCTGGTCAGGGAACTATCAATAAAATCCCACAAGACGCATGGCACAGCCAAAAAAAAATGGGTGGGGAAGTGCCATTAAAGATACTAAAATATAAGGTTTGCTCTCAAAGGATTTTATTATTTATAAAACATAATAGGGGTAATAGTGATACATGAGTAACGGCATAAAATTATAAATTGCAAAAAATATCTTTTGGTGTCATAATTTTACATACTAAAATAATACTTTATTAATGTGATATCTTGATTGATCATACAATTTTTCTGTCATAGTATTCTGCAAATTCATTTATTAGATCACCAAAATTTATACTTTTACATCAATGTATTTTAAAGTGATGTTAGTCACTCTTGCCAAACGCAAGATTGTAAATAATTTTTATTTGTAATTTTGAGAAGGATCTTTCTGCTGATGCAACTGGAGCCGTTAAGAGTATTTTATAGAAAGTGACAACAGTGGGATAAGTTTCTGATAAGTTACCTTGATATAAATTTTAGTACATGTGGGGCTGATGTACTAATTTTTCTAAAAAAGAAAAATCTTTAGAGCAATTTCTCAAAAATTTAACTTTATACAAATCAGTTTTGTATAATTCTGAATTTAGTGTTAAATGTAAATTTATACAATGACATTTTAAGTTTTCCTCTGGGATTTCCTATAACTTGTAGAGGTCATCCAAGAAACCAAAAGAGGCTTAATGATCTGTGTATCATTGAAAACATTTATTAATTCTGTGGTGTATCTTCGATTACAAAAACAAAATATAATTTAAAAATTGTTTTCCTTGTTAATATTTGGTTCAGCAAAAGCTTGATAAAAAAATAGTGATCTTTCTCATTGAATGTGACAATTTTTAAATTTTATTTACATTTCTAAGCCTGTAGATATTTGCTTTGCAGTACTGCAGTTTTCAAACCAGAGTTTCTAAACTCTTTGAAGAATTCTAATTCCCTATATGCTTTATTTCCCTGTACATGTGTACACTTTTTTACTTTGTAATAATTTACCCACAAAATTTACCACCTGAGGGCAGGCAATTATGATCTCAGTGCCCCAGCTAGAGGGAGAGTTAATATTTGTGCAGATATGGCAAGGATGGGCTCTGGGACAGATGGACAAGCTGGCCTCCATTGCAGGGCCTGGTGCTCCCTCCATCTGTTACCGACTAGGGTTCTTGGCCTCCTTAATCAACAGAAATTTCTAAGGTGCCAGACAAGAAATTCAGGTAAGGCTTTCTTGGGGCCCCTGCTGCAGTAGGAGGGAGAGAGAACAAACAGTAGGTTCCCTTGCTCGTTCGCTCCCTGAGGGGGGTGGAGGGGGGCAAGCTGGTTCCTTATATGGGGTGAGGGTAGGGGCGGGTCCAGGATTTGGCCGGAGGAGGGTTAGCTTAGGTGGTTTGCCCACCCCTTAGGTGGTGGTGTGTGCCGGGGGCATGCGCAGTATCCTGCTTTTGCTCCCAACACCCTGTTTTTGCTCCTGGCTCTTCAGAAGTGGCAGTTGGGAATTTTGGTCTTCTTGTAACCTTTTGTCCATAATTTGCCCCAACTGTGCATGCACACAGTTCGTTTTAGTCCCTTAGAGTTTCTTTGTATTTTGTTGCTGGAGGAGACGTTTGTCCAGGTACAAGCCCTGCAGCAAAGGGTCCCAGGTCCCAGCCTGTCTCACATCCAAAGCCTCTTCTCTCTCCTGTGGCTGTTGACATTGCTGCTGCCACTTTTGCTGCAGCTGCTGTAGCTGTTGCATTGTCAGTCTAGGCCCAGGTGCCCGCCCAGCCACTTCCTCAGGCCCTGTGGCCCCCCAGGACTGCCCTGAGACTGCTCTGCATGCCTGCTGCCAACCATGGCCATGCATCTGAGCTCTTGTGTGCAGGGGCTGCTGCTGGACCGTGACCGCTTGCAGGTTTCTCCTCTGCTCATGCCCACGCTCCATTTTCTCATCAGACTTTTCTACAGAACACAAGTTCACAGATCAAATATTAAGAATTTTAAGACAGCAGAACATAGCATTAAACCAAGTGCAGCCCTGTGTAAAGGCACCGATGACATGCCCACGAGGACAGCCCTGATGATTAGGCCTTTCTGAACAGCTGCTCCAACCCTGAAATCAGAGATTACAAAGTTAGAACTCAACAGTCTCCACTGCCCTGCCTGGCTTTGTGACCCTGTCCCACATCAACCTGCCCCCACTCTCCTCAGAACTGCCTCTGCAAGGTTTATGGGCCTCAGTCTTGGATGCCACCTCCCCTTGCCTGTGTGCTAACACTGCTTGCTTTGAGGCTGTCACCCCGCCTTTATCAATTAACCCTGTGTATTGACCTTCCTCTGTTGCCATTTCACGAACTCTTACTTATTTCACCCCCTTCGTCCCTCATTCCTGATGCCTGGTATCACTGGGCAAATAAAATATCTTCATGGCTGCCTTCGTCTCAGGCTCTGCTTTCAAGAGAACCGAGATTCTAACAGTACACTGCTTGAAGATGTGATTTTTTTGATTAGGCTAATTTTACTCACCCCATGGTTAACTAGACCTCTAACCATGATGGTAGCTCCATTTTCAGATACCAACATTTATTCATTCAACAAATATTCATTGAGCGCTTACTCTGTGCCAGGCACAGAATAATGGGAAACCAAACACCCAACTTTGTGCCTTGGCGGTGCTCATATGAAGAGTGTTATGGAGAGAAAGCAAGCAGGGGAGGAAGTTGTGAATGTGGGAGGAGGTCTGTAATTTTTTTTTTTTTTTTGCGGTACGCGGGCCTCTCACTGTTGCAGCCTCTCCCGTTGCGGAGCACAGGCTCCGGACGCGCAGGCTCAGCGGCCATGGCTCACGGGCCCAGCCGCTCCGCAGCATGTGGGATCTTCCCGGACCGGGGCACGAACCCGTGTCCCCTGCATCGGCAGGCGGACTCTAAACCCCCGCGCCCCCCGGGAAGCCTTTTTTTTTTTTTTTTTTTTTTTCTTTTTTGATGTCTGTAATTTTAAATCGGGTGTTAGGAATCGCCTCACTTAAGGGGCCTTGCCTGGCAGTCCAGTGATTAAGACTCTGCTCTTCCAAAGCAGGGAGCACAGGTTCGATCCCAGGTCAGGGAACTAAGATTCCCCCCAAAAAAAGGCCAAAAAAAGGAATAGCCTCATTTGAACAGACTTGAAGGACAGAGGGAACCATGTAGAAACTTGAGAGAAGAGGGTTCTAATCAAAGGCAAGGACAAATACAAAAGCCCTGGGGTGATATAGGCCTGACTGTGGTTTGGAAGCAGCTCGGAACCAGCACAGCTGGAGGGCAGTGGTCAAGGACAGAATTATAGGAGATGAGGTAGAGAAGCAAGGTCAAATTGAGTAGGAACAAAAAAGGTTCTATCAGAACTTTGGTGTTTACAGGGAAACATTGGCAGATTTTCTGCAAAAGAGTGACTTGCTCTTTGATTTCCAGAGGCAACAGAGCCTTGCATATGGAAAGCTGTCCAGCTGGGTACCACAGACTTAACCAGTTTTCCTAGTTCTTTCTCCTGGCTTTCAAATAGAACTTTCTAACTTTTTTTATTTGGTAAGCTGTTCAAACTTTACTCCTAACATTGGTATGATACTCTTTAATTTCTTGGTTAAAAATCCTTTCTGAAATACATTTTTATTCAGCAATAAATGTAAATTACATATGCTATTGTCTTTATTCGAAAGAGGTCTTTTGTTTACTCATAGAAATACTTTACATCAATCCCTGCCTACATTCGTTGAAAACTAGCTTATGATGTTGTATACATAATTATTCTCGTTGTTTGAAAATGCATAGTTTCCACCCATTCAAATCTGCATTTTGATTTTCTTTCCTTTGTTTTCCAATCAAATATCATTTTCTTGTTAGCCAAGTATGTAAGTGAAATCTAAACTGAACTGTTTTAGCTAAGAGGTAGGACATGAATATAACATGAAATTTTATATGAAATCAGTTATTCTTTGCCATAATTAAGTCAGGATGGTATAAAATTAGTTTTCTGGGTTTTCAGTCAATAGTGGTTTTGTTCAAAGTTTTGAAGATCACTTGAAATAAAGTCAGTGAATCATTCAGAGAAGGCATCTTTCCCAGAACTGTAAATAAGTGCTGGCAACAATTAAGGGACAAATATTTATTTGTGCTCTGGAAGGCACAACTCAACCTGTATCATTATTCTTCTCCCCACCCCCCCCAACTCTTTCCTAATTTTCTCTTCCTCTTTTTATGCTTCTGCTCCTTTCTTTTGTTACACTCTGCTCCCTTCCTCCAAACCCCCGACCCTTAAAAGTCTGCCAGGTTGTAGTTGGGCAGTGAATGGGGTCTAGATGACAGGCTGGACAAATTGTTCCAGTTTCTCTTGTCCTTTCACCTTAAAGCCCCTTCTAAACGCTAGTGATACATTCCCCAGTGCCCAGAGAACATTTCCACAAGAGCAAAATATTCTCCTTGCTTGGCCAAATTAATGGCCTGTGGAATCTGCAGTGCAAAATCCTTTAAAAAGGATATAAAATTAACTCATGCTCTTGAACCATTATACTTCAGTGTAGTAGTTGAAATTTTATTCTACTCTTAGGCTCACTACTGTCAACTCCATGAGGGCAGGGATACGAGTCTTTGTTGTTTGCTCTTGTTTCCCTTGCAGTAAATGAAATGCCTAGTCAGCACTCAATAAATATTTCTTAAATAAAAGAATAAAGAACAAGCTTTATACAGAGCATTGGGGCATTTTTAAGGCAAGATACTCAGTTGATAAAAACCTACCTGAAAGGAGCCAAGTGATTTAGGAATGGATGCCAAGAAGTTGTTGAATCTGTTGGCTAATATCTGTCAAAAAGAACAAATCGGTACCAAATGTGCCCAAATCTGAATAGTCAATTCTGGCGAATGGCCCGTAGCATTCAGGTGCATTGGATAGTATTGAATCACTGCAGGCAACAGATTAAATTTTTTGTTATATGAAGGGATATTTGGCAATTAATTCATCTTGGTGAGCTCATAGGGTTGGAGTCCCATTTAAAATACCACATGAAGTTGTGGTATAGTTCACATCCGGTATTATTATTTTTTTTTTTTACCCCAGCACAGCCATTCACCATGCTTCTCTAACTGCACCTTGATTTTGGTTGCTGTACTACCCATCATGCTGCCTACTGCAGTAGAGATATGTGATTCCAACTCAGCCAATTAGAGCAGCTCATTCCCTGGGCTACAGTTACTGGATTAGGGATGGGCTCATGAGACAATCAAAGCCAATAAAATGCAATAATACATCTACTGAGACAATGGGAAGGGGTCCTTCCCCTTTTGCTCCTGAGTATAGTTATGAGGCTACTGGGTCTAGCTGTGTTGCCATATTAGAGGAGAGTGTTTGATAATAATGGCACTAACATGGAGGAGAGTAGAATTGAGAGACAGAGAAATGGGGTTGAATTTGGGTCATGGTAATATAATTTAAACCCTTGATGAGTCTTTACCTAAAGCCATGTCTATCTCTGGACTTTAATATGAGCCAATAAACTCAATATTTAAGTCAGTTTATGTTGGGTTTTTGATCCTTTATGACCAAAAAGGGTTAAAACTAATACATATGGTTAGAAAAAAAAAAGTCTACTGAATACTGAATCCCTTTTTTTATTCCTAATATATTTGTGTCTTTTTTTGGTGCCCTGATCAAACTTGCCAGGAATTTTTTTCTGTTTTCTTAGCTTTTCAAAAATTACTGACTTTTGGTTTTGTGTGTGTGATTCTCTGGTATTTCTTTGTTTCCAGTTTTAATAAATTATATTCTTATCATCTCTTGTACTTCTCTTGGCCTTTCTTTTGCCAAAACTTCTCTTTTGTGCCTTTTTGTCCATTACCTGTGTTGAAAGAATTAATTTTCTGTCCTTTGTCGTTTCTAGTCTATGCATTTAACAGTGTAGATAACATTCTGAGTACTACTTTAGCTGAATCCCATAGATTTTAATACATAACATCTTCATGTTTTTCAATTCTAAAATGTTTTCTAATTTCCATTTGGCTTTTTATTTTTTAACATCTTTATTGGAGTATAACTGCTTTACAGTGGTGGATTCGTTTCTGCTTTATAACAAAGTGAATCAGCTATACATATACATATATCTCCATATCTCCTCCCTCTTGGGTCTCCCTCACACCCTCCCTATCTCACCGCTCTAGGTAGTCACAAAGCATGGAGCTGATCTCCCTGTGCTGTGCGGCTGCTTCCCACTAGCTAACTATTTTACATTTGGTAGTTTATATAAGTCCATGCCACTCTCTCACTTCATCCCAGCTTACCCTTCCCACTCCCTGTGTCCTAGAGTCCATTCTCAGTCTGTGTCTTTATTCCTGTCCTGCCCTTAGGTTCTTCATAACCAGTTTTGTTTGTTTTTTTTAGATTCCATATATATGTGTTGGCATACGGTATTTGTTTTTCACTTTCTGACTTACTTCACTATGTATGACAGACTCTAGGTCCATCCACCTCACTACAAATAACTCAATTTTGTTTCTTTTTATGGCTGAGTAATATTCCATTGTATATATGTGCCACATCTTCTTTATCCATTCATCTGTTGATGGACACTTAGGTTGCTTCTATGTCCTGGCTATTGTAAATAGAGCTGCAATGAACATTGTGGTACATGACTCTTTTTTTGGGGGGAGGGGGTAGGAGTTTATTAATTAATTTATTTTTGCTGTGTTGGGTCTTCGTTTCTGTGCGAGGGCTTTCTCTAGTTGTGGCAAGCGGGGGCCACTCTTTATCACGGTACGCAGTCCTCTCACTATCGCGGCCTCTCTTGTTGCGGAGCACAGGCTCCAGATGCGCAGGCTCAGCAGTTGTGGCTCACGGGTGTAGTTGCTCTGCGGCATGTGGGATCTTCCCAGACCAGGGCTGAAACCCGTGTCCCCTGCATTAGCAGGCAGATTCTCAACCACTGTGCCACCAGGGAAGCCCCCATGACTCTTTTTGAATTATGGTTTTCTCAGGGTATATGCCCAGTAGTGGGATTGCTGGGTCGTATGGTAGTTCTATATTTAGTTTTTTAGGACCCTCCATACTGTTCTCCATAGTGGCTGTATCAATTTACATTCCCACCAACAGGCAAGAAGGTTCCCTTTTCTCCACACCCTCTTCAGCGTTTATTGTTTGTAGATTTTTTGATGATGGCCATTCTGACTGGTGTGAGGTGATACCTCATTGTAGTTTTGGTTTGCATTTCTCTAATGATTAGTGATGTGAGCATCCTTTCATGTGTTTGTTGGCAATCTGTATATCTTCTTTGGAGAAATGTCTATTTAGGTCTTCTGCCCATTTCTGGATTGGGTTGATTGTTTTTTTGATACTGAGCTGCATGAGCTGCTTGTAAATTTTGGAGATTAATCCTTTGTCAGTTGCTTCATTTGCAAATATTTTCTTCCATTCTGAGAGTTGTCTTTTCGTCTTGTTTATGGTTTCCTTTGCTGTGCAAAAGCTTTGAAGTTTCATTAGGTCCCATTTGTTTATTTTTGGTTTTATTTCCATATCTCTAGGAGGTGGGTCCAAAAGGATATTGTTGTGATTTATGTCATAGAGTGTTCTGCCTATGTTTTCCACTAAGAGTTTTATAGTGTCTGGCCTTACATTTAGGTCTTTAATCCATTTTGAGTTTATTTTTGTGTGGTGTAAGGGAGTGTTCTAATTTCATTCTTTTACATGTCGCTGTCCAGTTTTCCCAGCACCACTTATTGAAGAGGCTGTCTTTTCTCCATTATATACTCTTGCCTCGTTTATCAAAGATAAGGTGACCATATGTACTTGGGTTTATCTCTGGGCTTTCTATCCTGTTCCATTGATCTATATTTCTGGTTTTGTGCCAGTACCATACTGTCTTGATTACTGTAGCATTGTAGTATAGTCTGAAGTCAGGGAGCCTGATTCCTCCAGCTTTGTTTTTCTGTCTCAAGACTGCTTTGGCTAATCTAAGAACATGGTATATCTCTCCACCTGTCTGTATCATCTTTAATTTCCTTCATCAGTGTCTTATAGTTTCGTGCATACAGGTCTTTAGTCTCATTAGGTAGGTTTATTCCTCGGTATTTTTTTCCTTTTGTTGCAGTGGTGAATGGGAGTGTTTCCTTAATTTCTCTTTCAGATTTTTCATTATAGGAATGCAAGAGATTTCTGTGTATTAATTTTGTATCCTGCTACTTTACCAAATTCATTGATTAGCTCTAATAGTTTTCTGGTAGAGTCTTTAGCATTCTCTATGTGTAGTATCATGTCATCTGCAAACAGTGACAGTTTTACTTCTTCTTTTCCAATTTGGATTCCTTTTATTTCTTTTTCTTCTCTGATTGCTGTGGCTAAAACTTCCAAAACTATGTTGAATAAGAGTGGTGAGAGTGGGCAGCCTTGTCTTGTTCCTGATCTTAGCGGAAATGGTTTCAGTTTTTCACCATTGAGAATGATGTTAGCTGTGGGTTTGTCATATGTGGCCTTTATTACGTTGAGGTAAATTCCCTCTATGCCTGCTTTCTGGAGGGTTTTTATCATAAATCGGTGTTGAATTTTGTCAAAAGCTTTTTCTGCATCTATTGAGATGATCTTATGGTTTTTATCCTTCAGTTTGTTAATATGGTGTACCACATTGATTGATTGATTTGCATATATTGAAGAATCCTTGCATTCCTGGGATAAACCCCACTTGATCATGGTGTATGACCCTTTTAATGTGCTGTTGGATTCTGTTTGCTAGTATTTTGTTGAGGATTTTTGCATCTACGTTCATCAGTGATATTGGCCTGTAGTTTTCTTTCTTTGTGACATCTTTGTCTGGTTTTGATATCAGGGTGATAGTAGCCTCATAGAAGGAGTTTGGGAGTGTTCCTCCCTTTGCTGTATTTTGGAAGAGTTTGAGAAGGATAGGCGTTAGCTGTTCTCTAAATGTTTCATAGAATTCGCCTGTGAATCCATCTGGTCCTGGGCTTTTGTTTGTTGGAAGATTTTTAATCACAGTCTCAATTTCAGTGCCTGTGATTGGTCTGTTTATATTTTCTACTTCTTCCTGGTTCAGTCTAGGAAGGTTGTGCTTTTTTAAGAATTTGTCCCTTTCTTCCAGTTTGATCATTTTATTGGCATAGAGTTGTTTGTAGTAATCTCTCATGATCCTTTGTATTTCTGCAGTGTCAGTTGTTACTCCTTTTTCATTTCTAATTCTGTTTATTTGAGTTCTCTCTCTTTTTTTCTTGATGAGTCTTGCTAATTGTTTATCAATTTTGTTTATCTTCTCAAAGAACCAGCTTTTAGTTTTATTGATCTTTCCTATTGTATCCTTCATTTCTTTTTCATTTATTCCTGATCTAATCTTTATGATTTATTTCCTTCTGCTAACTTTGGGTTTTTTTTTAATCTTCTTTCTCTAATTGCTTTAGGCGTAAGGTTAGGTTGTTTATTTGAGATGTTTCTTGTTTCTTGAGATAGGATTTTATTGCTATAAACTTTGCTCTTAGAACTGCTTTTGCTGCGTCCCATAGGTTTTGGGTCATCGTGTTTTCATTGTCATTTGTTTCTAGGTATTTTTTGATTTCCTCTCTGATTTCTTCAGTGATCTGTTGGTTATTAAGTAGTGTATTGTTTAGCCTCCACGTGTTTTTTTTTTTACAGGTTTCTTCCTGTAATTAATAACTAGTCTCATAACGTTGTGGTCAGAAAAGATACTTGATATGATTTCAATTTTCTTAAATTTACCAAGGCTTGATTTGTGACCCAAGATATGACCTATCCTGGGGAATGTTCCATGAGCACTTGAGAAGAAAGTGTATTCTTTTTTTTTTGGATAGAATGTCCTGCAAATATCAATTAAGTCCATCTTATTTATTGTATCATTTAAAGCTTGTGTTTCCTTATTTATTTTCATTTTGGATGATCTGTGCATTGGTAAAAGTGGGGTGTTAAAGTCCCCTACTATGATTTTATTACTGTCGATTTCCCCTCTTTTGGCTGTTAGCATTTGCCTTATATATTGAGGTGCTCCTGTGTTGGTTGCATAAATATTTACAATTGTTATATCTTTTTCTTGGGTTGATCCCTTGATAATTATGTAGTGTCCTCCTTTGTCTCTTGTAATAGTTTTTATTTTAAAGTCTGTTTTGTCTGATATGAGAATGGCTACTCCAGCTTTCTTTTGATTTCCATGTGTATGGAATATCTTTTTCCATCCCCTCATTTTCAGTCTGTATGTGTCCCTAGGTCTGATGTGGGACTCTTGTAGACAGCATATATACATGTCTTGTTTTTGTATCTGTTCAGCCAGTCTGTGTCTTTTGGTTAGAGCATTTTATCCATTTACATTTAAGGTAATTATTGATATGTATATTCCTATTACCATTTTCTTAATTATTTTGGGTTTCTTGTTGTAGGTCTTTTCCTTCTCTTGTGTTTCCTGCCTAGAGAAGTTCCTTTAGCATTTGTTGTAAAGCTGGTTTGGTGGTGCTGAATTCTCTTAGATTTTGCTTGTCTGTAAAGGTTTTAATTTCTCCATCAAATCTGAATGAGATCCTTGCTGGGTTGAGTAATCTTGGTTGTAGGTTTTTCCCTTTCATCACTTTAAATATGTCCTGCCACTCCCTTCTGGCTTGCAGAGATTCTGCTGAAAGATCAGCTGTTAACCTTATGGAGAGTCCCTTGTATGTTATTTATTGTTTTTTCCTTGCTGCTTCTAATATTTTTTCTTTGTATTTAATTCTTGATAGTTTGATTAATCTGTGTCTTGGCATGTTTCTCCTTGGATGTATCCTGTATGAGACTCTCTGTGCTTCCTGGGCTTGATTGACTATTTCCTTTCCCATATTAGGGAATTTTTCAACTATAATCTCTTCAAATATTTTCTCAGTCCCTCTTTTTTTCTCTTTTTGTACTGGGACCCCTATAATTCGAAAGTTGGTGCATTTAATGTTGTCCCAGAGGTCTCTGAGAGTGTCCTCAATTCTTTTCAATCTTTTTTGTTATTCTGCTCTGCAGTAGTTATTTCCATGATTTTATCTTCCAGGTCACTTATTCGTTCTTCTGCCTCAGTTATTCTGCTATTGACCCCTTCTAGAGAATTTTTAATTTCATTTATTGTGTTGTTCATCATTGTTTGTTTGCTCTTTAGTTCTTGTAGTTCCTTGTTAAATGTTTCTTGTATTTTCTCCATTCTATTTCCAAGATTTTAGATCATCTTTACTATCATTACTCTGAATTCTTTTTCAGGTAGACTGCCTATTTCCTCTTCATTTATTTGGTCTGGTGTGTTTTTGCCTTGCTGTTTCATCTGCTGTGTACTTCTCTGTCTTCTCATTTTGCTTAACTTACTGTATTTGAGGTCTCCTTTTCGCAGGCTGCAGGTTCTTAGTTCCTATTGTTTTTGGTTTCTGCCCCAAGTGACTAAGGTTGGTTCAGTGGGTTGTGTAGCCTTCCTGTTGGAGGGAGCTGGTACCTGTGTTCTGGTGGATGAGGCTGGATCTTGTCTTTCTGGTGGCAGGACCATGTCCAGTGGTGTGATTTGGTGTGTTTTTGACCTTATTATGATTTTATGCAGCCTCTCTGCTAATGAGTGGAGTTGTGGTCCTCTCTTGCTAGTTGTTTGGCATAGGGTAGCTTGCTGGTCGTTGAGTGGAGCTGGGTCTTAGGGTTGAGATGGAGATCTCTGGGAGAGCTTTCACCATTTGATATTACATGGAGCTGGGAGGTCTGTGGTGGACCAGTGTCCTGAACTCGGCTCTCCCGCCTCAGAGCACAGGCCTGTCACCCAGCCGGGGCACCAAGACCCTGTAAGCCACAGGGCTCCAGGCCCCGGCTCCAACTTTCGGACTCTGATCTGCCAGGCACCGACTTGAGGTATCCGCACACTGTGCTCCGGCTACTCCCAGTCTCTGCCCCTGGCTTACTTCTTGATCCACAGAAATCCTACAATTATAGTTTAACTTTTCCAAATCTGGGTATTTTGGGAAGTTATCTTTTTGTTAATATGTTCTATTTTTAATGACTTGTGAGTAGGCCATGTGGTGAGTATTTTGCTGATTTTTGGGATAGTATTGAGATTTGCTTTGTGACTTACTATAACATCAGATTTTATAAATACTCTGCTCAGGATTTATACATATATTACCATTAGAGCAAGCTTCATCATTATTTTGTTTAAATTCTTGATATTCTTACTACTTTGGGTTTGCTTTATCTATAAATTGCTGAGAGAAGGATGCTAAAATCATCCATTATGATTAAGGATTTATAAATTTCTTTTAATTTTGTCCATATTTTAAACATATATTTTAACCATGTTGTTAACTGACATGTTCAGGTTTGTTATATCTTTAAGTGAATTGTTTCTTTGTCATTATGTAACATTTTTGTCCTAAAATCATCTTTATATGATATTAATATAGCTGCACCAGCTTTCTTCTGGTTACTATGTATTTCTGTCTTTTCCAACCCCCTTTCTCTGAATTTCTCTATGTCCTTTGTGTTTAAATATTTTCTCTTGTCAACACCATATATTTAAACACAATTAAAGTTTTATCTGTTAATGAGATAATCACTAAAGGAAAAATGAAAGACTATATAACTAAAGAGCTAATATAGGAGAAAAATGGAATAATAAAAATACTTGTTTAATTCAAGAGAAGAAAAGTGAGGAATAAAGGAACAAAGAACAAATAGCACAAATGGAAAACAAAGCGTATGATGAGAAATTTGAACCCAACAATATCAATAATTTTAATAAATTGTAATTCACATTCCAAGTAAAAGACAAAGATTGTCAGAGTGGATTTTTAAAAACCCAGCTGTATTCTCTGGATTCTTTCTTTTCATCAAGTGAGATCACCAGAGAACTCAATTTGGACCATCTTACTCCAGTCTATAAAATGCTTGCTTTCTGCAGAGCTATAATATTATGTTGTCTGCTTGCAGCATTGGTTGATATAAGAAACAGCCATATAAGGAATTTTTCTGTATTATCTGTAGACCCCTGATTAAAGACCTGACGTACTATGTGGTTTAATGTCTCATATAAGGTTTCAGGCAATAAATCCCTCCTAGAGTTAGTGCTGGGAAAATGTTTGGTTTCCCGACAAACCAAAACCTTTCTCTTATTGGAATTATATAAAATATTTTCCTTTCCTGTTTTATGTGCACTAAGCTTAAGGGTAAATCTTGTGATTCTTTTTAGTGATGATCCTTAGTGTCCGTTTTTGATAGAACTATTTATTCCTCCAAGTTAACAAGCACAAATTGAGCACTAAGCCTATTTGGAGAGGAAGGAAACAAATGATACAAAGATTTGAAAAAATGGTAAAGACAGACATATAAACAATCACATTATAATGAGATCAGTGCTGTGATAGAGGTATGGACAAAGTGGTTAGGGGACATAGGTGGAAATCGTTAATTTTCCCTAGAGTGGGGGACCTGGGAAGCCTTCACAAAGAAGGTGACATCCGAAGTAAGATTTTAAGCACAAAGAAGATTTTATCAGAAGGAGAAAAACAGAGTAGTGCAGTGCTGTCCAACAGAAAACAATGCGTAGCCACTTAAAGAAAGTACAAAGAAACAGATAAAATTAATTTTAATAATACATCTTAACCCAGGATATCCAATAAATTATTAGTGCCACTCTACTTTCTACTATATTATCAATGTATAATAATTTTTAATAAAATATTATTAATGAGATATTTGCCATTACTTTTTGGTAAAAAACATTTGAAATCCAGTGTGCATGTTTTGTTTTGTTTTGTTTAACCATGCCATGCAGCTTGCAGGATCTTCCCTGACCAGGGATCAAACCGAGGCCCCTGCAGTGGAAGCGCGGAGTCCTGACTACTGGACTGCCAGGGAATTCCCCCAGTGTGCATTTTACATGTATAGTACATCTCAATTTGGACTAGCCATGTTTCACATGCTCTGTAGCCACATGTGGCTAGTGACTACCATATTGGGCAGTGCAGGAATACAGCATTTTCAAAGGCACGAAGCAGGATGTCTGGGAAACTACAAGTAGACCTGTGTGGTTAGAGCATGGTGTGTGTGTATGTGTGTATGTATACGTTTTGGAAGGTGTTGGTGAATTGAAGAAAAAGGAACCAGAAAGATAAATTGGGGCAAGAATATGAAATATGTTTGACTTCATGACATTTGAACCATTGAAAATTTTCAGCAGAAGAATGACATTTTCACATCTGTATTTTAGAACTCTAATTCTGGAGGCAGTGTGAGAAATAGGTTTAAGGAGGGTTGGAGATTGGAGGCCAATTAAGGGACATAAATGACAGTTCATTCAAGCAATGATGAGAACTTGGTTCTGCAGTTTTGAGATGGTTGAGGAAAGGATTTGATAGATATTTTCCAGTTAGTATGAGTAGGACTTGGCAACCATTGGGTGTAAGAAAGAGTGAGTGAAAATGACATTAGGTTTAAGCATGTGCAATAGTGTGAATACCATTAAGTGAGAGAGAATTAAAAATAAAAACAGATTTTTGAAAAGGCAGTGATTAGTTTTGTGTATATTGAGTCGAGGTTTGCAATCGGCATTTGAACATCTGGAACAGTACCCTGTTCAGTGGTGGGAAACCCCACATCATAAGACTGATGATCACTACCCAACTGACATCCAAACTCAATACATTTTAATCATAGGTGCAATTCTTTTGAACTGACCAGATTACTTTATCTTATGTGGAAAAATGAACATGTTAAAATTTCCAAGAAAATATTGAAAACATAGAAGAATACTGGAGAATAAGAGTAGAAGAGTATTTCAGTCAGATAATAAATTGGGTACATGTTAAAACATACTCAAACTGCCATAATCAAACTGTATAAAATAGGCGCAGAAAAGACGGTGTCTAAAGACAGAAGGAACACTTGAATGAGACTAAAACAAGAATTTAGAAGAGTATCTATTTATACAGGTGTAGTCAGCGTAAGGGGACCAACAGTGAGGTTGAGGCACTTTGGTGACAAAGCAAGGAAGGATAGGGAAGAAATACTCTAACCTCTCTCTCCTTCTGACCTCTGAGCTCCTACCAGTTCCCCCTATAGGTCAAAGCTGATTTAAAGTCAGGAAGCAAAGGGGCCTGGGTAATGTGGATCCTAGGGACCGAGGCACGAACCCGTGTCCCCTGCATCGGCAGGCGGACTCTCAACCACTGCGCCACCAGGGAAGCCCGTAAGTGGGGTTTTAAAAGAGGATGAAGAGGCAGACAAGGGAGAGTCTGGGAGAGCATTCCAGGCATATGCACAGGCAAGGCAGTGCAATCCAGCTTGATGGCTATAGGCAGCAACACAGCAATACATCCTTTTGGGAGGATATAGAAGGAGATGAGAAGTAGAGGAGGGAGGAGATAGAAGGAGATGAGGTTGCTTCATTTATCCACAAGACTCTTCTCTCTCCTCCTGGTAACTCTCTAACTGTCCTTCAAGATGCTAGTCAAATGTCACCTCTTCCTTGATTTTTTTTTTTCACTGCTGCATGCTGTATATACCTTTGACTAATATTAATTGCACATAATTATTTGTGTAGCAAGCTCTCCAACCTGAGATTTCGCTGTTCATACTCTGGGAGTCAGAATGTCTGATAACCCTATGGGACAGGTGGATCTTCCAGAAATGTGTTTGTATAAGGGACTGCGGACCATTCTGGGAGAAAACTCAACTTGAGGGCAGAAAAGCCAAGGATAACAAGTTGTCCTATAATACATTCTCCGCTGTTACAAAGCAGGTTATTTTGACCTGATGTGTGTGTGCTGATTCTTAGCTCTTTCTCTTCACCTCCGAATCTGTGTTCTGTACTCTTCCTGACGCTGGGGCTGGGATTCTGCTTTGCCAATAGAAAGCACCAGAGGGAGATGGGGATGCAAAAATAGACAAGAAAGATACTGTTCCAGTTTGTTCTCTATTCTGTGTCTAAGTAATAGCATCTCACCGGGTACATCTGATTACCAATCGCCCTCAGAGGTGCCAGGGGCATTGGGGCGGCACCCCTCATCAAAGGTCAAATCCCAGCTTTGAGGGTCTCCTCCAAGCTCCTAGGTTGTAAAAATCCCAACCTTTCTTGTTTATTCCCCTGGTTATGGACGATAGCTGTTTTTGGTAGTTACTACTCTGTTACCTTGGTGTGCCCTTTTGCTTTTTGGTCTCCCAATACCTGTTTAACCAATTCCCTATTATAAATTCTGTTAAAATCACTAAGATGGCTGCCATTTTCCCACTGGACTCTGACTGATACACACTTCCACTCAGTTCTCCATGGACCTATATATGAATCTGAGAGGATGGAAGTAAAAAATTGGAAGATGGTTTTCTGCAGAAACAGTAGTGTTTTGTATCCCTCCTAGAGAGCATGGCACAAAAATTTACCTGTTCTCTCCATTTGACCACAGCATCTTCCCCAGAGTCTCCTGCAGAAGAAATCTCTTATGGGACTCTGTGGACTCACTAAGAGTTTTTAGACTTTAATATAGCAGTAACCAGTTGAGAAGGTCAGGGCTGGAGGAGAGGAAAGTTTGGCTGATGGCCAGGCAGGTAAAGTAAATGCTAAAGTAGGTTAGGTCAGTGAACCGAGAGAGGTGGGTCCTTGGTAAACTGGAGACCGATTACCTTGTCAATCAGGGACAACTACTATGCGGTTCTGGCCTATCACTGCTGCATGAGAATGTGGGGTCTGGATCTCTACATTTTTAAGAAAGCTCAAAATCGATATTTTTAGGTAAAATTAGTTAGCAACTAATTCAAATTTTTTTAAAATAACGACAACCATGCAGGTCAATACTATGCACATCCAACAATATCTTTATATCCTTATAGACCATTGGTCACTATTTCTCAAATCTGCAGGAGCTAATAAAATTTATTCATGAGGGCCTTCCCTGGTTGGTGCAGTGGTTAAGAATCCTCTTGCCAATGTAGGGGACACGGGTTTGATCCCTGGTCCGGGAAGATCCCACATGCCGCGGAGCAACTAAGCCCCTGCGCCACGACTACTGAGCCTGCACTCTAGAGCTCGCGAGCCACAACTACAGAGCCCGCGTGCTACAACTAATGAGCCCGCGTGCTACAACAACTGAAGCCCGCACGCCTAGGGCCTGAGCTCTACAGCAAGAGAAGCCACCACAATGAGAAGCCCGCGCACCGCAACGAAGAGTAGCCTCCGCTCGCCGCAATTAGAGAAAGCCCTCGCGCAGCAACCAAGACCCAATGCAGCCAAAAAAAAAAAAACCAAACAAACATGTATTCATGAGACTTGTGAGGGTCTTAGAAATACTTGATGATTTGGGAGATGTCTTTGCAAGGCACTTGGTTCTTAAAATTGTACCCGTGGGTAAGAACCAGTGACACACAGTTTATATTTAGTCGTACGTCTTCTTCCTGGTAAGATGGTGAGCTCCGTGGTGGGGCAAGGATTATGTCTAATTCATCCTTGTGTTTCTACCTCCTGGCATAATTCCTAGAATATAGTAGTTTTAATAAGGTTTAATGAATGGATGGATGGATGTGTGAGTTAGTTACAAAGATAAGGTAATGGTAAAGCACCGCTTGGAAATGAGACTTAAGTTCTACTCTTGTGCTTGCCATTAGCCGTGTGACTTTGAGAAACCACTTAACTCATCTGAAAGTAATTCTCATCAGTAGAGTGGGGATACTAATACCTGCCTTCCAAAGTTTTCTTTTTTTAATAATTTGTTAAAAACCTCTCTTCCAAGATTTTTACTTTTATTATGTATTCTCAGTTTATTAAGATAATAAATATGAAAGTGCTTTGTGGAGGGATTAGCTAAGAAAGGAGGTTGGGGAGGGGGTCAGATGTTTTGTCCTCCTTCAGTAGCTTGCTCTATAGCACAACTAGGACTAAAACCTTAAGACCAAGTGTCCTAGTCCAGCCTGTCTATGCTGACAGCCAATAATGTATTGGAAGAAAATTCTCTTACTAAATTAAATTGCATTTCCCCCAGAATGACTCTGCTCTGTAGAACATTTACCCACCATTCAATGAGGAAAACCTTCCATGTTACCACATTTGTGCAGCTCAAATCTTTTAAAGTATTTTTAAAAGGATGTATCTTTGATTAATATTCCTTTTCTGGAATATCTAAGGTTATGGTTTGAGAAAATAGCCCTCTTATGAAATGTACTTTTTGGATTTCTTCCCAGAAGCTACTTACTTTTCCTATTCTCACATTACTTGAAGTAAGGAAACGAGTGCTTTCATGGAGCGCCAGTACTTAATGTGCGTGAGGTGTTTATGTGATGAAATGGGCTCTGGATACCACCAGATAGAAAGCCGCTTCCTCCTCATTCCTTCCCTGTTGACTTTCTGTTGCCTCTCTCCAAGGCCTTCACAGCATCTCCACTCAGTACCGGAGCCCTGCGGTCCCTCTCCCTTTTATACCTCCCTTGTGCCTCAACTTGGCTGTCACTCTTCAGCCAAATGTGAGTTTGGTCAGGTGACAAGGGAGCAAAGGCTCATTTACTTCGGTGTGTACAGCTCCCAGGAAAACGAACTTCATGGAGTTAGACTGATTATACATACATAACTTTGTTATCCAGTTAATTCACTTTGACCCGACTTGGTATAACCATCAAGCTTTTTAAAGTTACCTTCTGTTTTACTTTCTACCCTACAGATTTTGGACTCGTCAAGTCCCCACAGTTGTGGGAGTTAATTAGAATAAAATATATCTATACCTCTGTATTATGTAGATATGTAGTTATAGATATACAGATTATATTAGATATAGAGATATATCTATACATATAGATATACAGATGTAGATGTATAGATATGTAGAGATAGATATAGAACCAACAAGATGTATGTGTGTAGAGATATATATAGAATTATCAGGACACTTTCTCTTCTATATAACTATATCTATAAATCTGTATCTCTACACATACACACATCCTATTGGTTTTGTTTTCTCTGGAGACTCCTAACGTAAAATCATAAAAGAAAAATGTGTAAATTAAATTTCATCAAAATGAAAACTTTTACTCTTTGAAAGATACCATGAAGAAAATGAAAGTCATCCCACAGACTGGCAGAAATTATTATATCTATTGATGTGTGTGTGTGTGTATACATATATATGTATATACATTAAATATGTACATTATATATGTACATACATATATATGTATATACATTCTGAATTCTTACATTCATAATATATAAAGAATCTTATAACTCAGTAATAAGGCAATAATAAGTGACCAAGATCTGAACGGGCACTTCACAAAAAAAGGTATGTGAGTGACCAATAAGCACATCAAAAGATATTCAACACTAAAAAAGAAAAAGAAAAAAGATAACGTTATTCGTGTCAAAGATAAACAAAGCCAGACACTCAAAGCGGTGGGGACAGATCTTATCCAGAGAGACTACTGCAGTAGGGAAGAGTCCAGTGTGAACTGAAGTCAACACTGACTTGTGCAGAGGTGTAGGGCGTTTTCAAGGGAGCGTGGAGGAGCAGGGAGGGCAAACAGTGGGGGCTTGAGCAGGTCATGGAGGTAGGAATTCAGAAAGAGCAGGAAGAGGAGGTTAGTGAACAGGACCACGTCATCTGGCTCTGTTGATCAGCCCTTATCTGGAGGAGAAGCAGCCTTCTGCGTCTTTACGACAGGAAGCGGTGATGTCCATTAGACCAAGGAACCCAGTAAAGCTGGGTCCAATCTTCCCACAGGGACTGGGAGCAAGATGTGAGTTATCCCCCTGAAAGTTTGCCTTTCAAAGAAATGGCTCTTGGGTCCTTGAGAAAACAATTTTAGGTGGTAGATTTATATTTCAAAGGGTAGAGAAAGGATTTGTTGTTGCAAAGTTTCTAAAGAAACTTCTGTAAGAGAAGACTCATGGGCCTATTTGCCTATCACCATGTTAAGGGGGGGCTGGGGTCATCCAGCGGATAAGGCCTTGAGATGTTAGAAACTAGGCTAGTGTTGGTTCGAGTGTCTGTGTGTGTGGGTGGAGAAAATCATTTGTGTGGGGACTCTGCAGTTTTTATAGACCAAGGGAGAGGCCTAGTCAAGAAACGGCTCAGAGAAGCCTGACTAGAGTGTGGTCAAGGAGGGAGACTTTATCATTAGTCATTAGGAAAATGCAAACTAGCACTTCAATGAGATAACGTTACACAGCTAGAATTGCTTTAGAAAAATATGACAATAGCAAGTGTTAAAGATGTGTGGCAAGGATTGCTGTGGGGGAATCTGAAGTGGTACAAATACTTTGCAAAACAGTTGGCCAGTTTCTTGTAAAGTAAAGCATATAATTGCCATTATTACTGAGAAATTTTGCTTTTGTATATTTACCCCAAAAAAATGCCCATCAAAAAATGAATGGGTGAACAAACTGGTACATCCATACAGTGGAATCCTACTCAGCATTAAAATGGAACAAACTGCAAATACCCACCACAGATAGATGAATCTCAAAATCATATTGCATGAAAGCCAGTTGAAAAAGCTTATGTACTGTGGTTTTATTTATATAAAATTCAAACCAACCTATGACAACAGAAAGCAAATCAGTAGTTGTCTGGGGAAAGGAGTGGAGGGAGGGATTAATTTCAAAGACGCATGAACAAACTTTTCGAGGTGATAGAAATATTTAGTATTTAAATATTTATCTTGTTTGGGATGATAGTTTCATTCAAAAACTCATAAATCATATACTTTAAATATATGCAGTTTATTGCATGTAAAGTGTATGTCAGTAAAGTATTAAAAATTAAAATTCCAAATATCCACCGATGGAAATATATATTTAGCACCTTTATTAAATTGAGGGACAAGAAACAACTTTGCCTGTAGTTGTGGTAACTAGATCATAAATTGCAAAATTTTCTATAAAGAGCCAGGTAGTATGTATTTTAGGCAGACCACATGCAGCTTCTGTAGCATATTTTTCCTTTCCTTTTTCCTTCCTTCCTCCCCTCCCCCTTCCTCCCTTCCCCCCTCCCCTTCCCCCTTCCCCCCTTCCTTCCTTCCTTCCTCCCTTCCTTCCCCCCTTCCTCCCCCCCCCCCCTCCCCTCCCCCCTCCCTCCCCTCCCCCCTTCCTCCCTTCCCCCCTCCTCCCTTCCCCGCTTCCTTCCTTCCTTCCTTCCTTCCTTCCTTCCTTCCTTTCAACACATTAAAAATGTGAAAACCATTCACAGCTTCTGGGCCACACAAAACAAGTTGTGGAAAAGATTTATTTCAATCCAAGAGGGCCAATACAATCATCAATTATTCATAATCCATTTAATTTTAATATTGATTTTTCAAAATGGACTCACCTTCATGGTCTCTTTTGATAAGTGACAATACATTTGTAAGGCTGGTAGAGCTGATGGTTCTCATTTTACTGCTGGGTGGAAGCTGACTCCTGGGGGGCTTAAGTGGATTTCCACACAGTAAGTCAGTGCCACCAGACTTTAATTGGCACGTTCCACTTTAAGGGAGATATGATAATTTGGGAAGGAAGTATAATGCCAAGTAATGTTAATACAGCACTTTGGGGACTTTCCTGGTGGCACAGTGGTTAAGAATCTGCCTGCCAATGCAGGGGACACAGGTTAGAGCCCTGGTCTGGGAAGATCCCACATGCCACAGAACAACTGAGCCCATGCACCACACCTACTGAGCCTGCACTCTAGAGCCCGCGAGCCACAACTACTGAGCCCGTGTGCCACAACTACTGAGCCCACATGCCACAACTATTAAAGCCCGTGCACCTAGAGCCCGTGCTCTGCAGCAAGAGAAGCCACCGCAATGAGAAGCCCACACACCGCAACGAAGAGTAGCCCCCACTCACTGCAACTAGAGAAAGCCTGCATGCACAGCAACGAAGACCCAACACAGCCAAAAATAAATAAATAAAATAAATTTATAAAAAAGAAATACATCACTTTCATAGTGAAAAGGGATGGTCATTTTTTTTTTAAAGATGATGTTGGGGGTAAGAGTTTTTTATTTATTTTTGCTGTGTTGGGTCTTCATTTCTGTGCGAGGGCTTTCTCTAGTTGTGGCAAGCGGGGGCCACTCTTCATCGCAGTGCGCGGGCCTCTCACTACCGCGGCCTCTCTTGTTGCGGAGCACAGACGCGCAGGCTCAGTAGTTGTGGCTCATGGGCTCAGTTGCTCCGCGGCATGTGGGATCCTCCCAGACCAGGGCTCGAACCCGTGTCCCCTGCATTAGCAGGCAGATTCTCAACCACTGCACCACCAGGGAAGCCCTGGGATGGTCATTTTTAATACTATGTTTGTAATCCTCCTAAGAATCCTATAAATTTTGTTGGGCAGGAAATAACATTTATAGAGACTTTATAATTGACAAAAACAAGTTTATTTATTTTATCTTCACAGTGAACTCTAGCCTTGGTATGCTTAAAATCTAATTGTCACCCCAGAACCTTATTATTCATACCTTTTAATAATCTGAGCCTTCCTTCTTTTCTGTGAAATGCATTTTTAATCATTAAATGAATTTATAGACAAACAAAATTTATAGATACTTTTATATTAAATCCTGATGATATTTGAACTATAGGATGCATATCTATAGCACTCCTTTGGATTGTCTCCGACACCAGAAAAAATTTTTCAGTGTGAAATTCTGTAGCATGTGAATAGTGTGTGCAACGTACTTCGTTAACATAGTATGATACTTTATGCTCACCGTTTTTTAATAAAAAGAAAACAATCATGCAGAATATCTTTAATTTTCCCTATAAAAATTTAGATACCGCCTTAATATGTTTTAAAGCAGTTCTTTAAAATTAGTAAACAATAGAATCAGACTTCATTTTCTTCAATTAGAAAATTAGAGAAAACAAAAATGTTTGTGTAAAAGGCTATTTTTCATCCTAGAAAATTTGTATTCATAGATAATGAAGAGAATGTTTAGAAGGTTACAGAAGAAATTACATATTCTCAATAAAATAAATTACTAGATATACTTACATGAAAACCCAGTGTAATTTTTAAAAAATTTCTTGTCTATCATCTCCCTTCGATTAAAATATGAAAATCAAAACCACATGTTGGAAGAGTGATGAGTTACATTACTTGCTGCTTTCTTGATGTAATTTACTTGGGCACGTATATAACCTAGGGATAGTTTATCTAATTTACGCAGAATAGTAATATCCCATGTAATTTTACCCAATTTCTGCAGGAACTCATTTTGGGCTAACTGCAGTGGTTAATAAATCATTAGAGAGAATTAACTTTGTGTTAGGTGTAATTAATAATCAAGACTTCCAGACTCATTCTTTAAAGCCTTTTATATTAATCAAATTACTCATATTTCTGAAGGCAGCAATAGGCACCATACATATTTTTGCAGGAAATATAAATTGTATGAAGGATAAATATCTTGGAAGTGTAATGACATCTTTTCAAATGGTTTAGCACTTTTCTGTGACTTGCAGGGTAATTTGCTGCAGAACTTGGGTTAAACCGTTGGAAATTTCTTTGCAGTGATTTAATTCTGAAGAGAGCAAAAGAGGGAAAATAGCAAATTTTGGAAAAATTTGAAAGAAGTTTGAGTTTGAATCTAACTGGGAAAGGACAAAAAGAAAAATGTATTACAGGATATTTATTGGGGCATGCTTTGAAGAATCTTGTGGTTTTATAATCCTTTCTTTCACAACAAACATTTTAGAGCCTCCTAGGAGAGCTCATCCTTCAAAATGCATTAACAGATCCATCCTACCGTATGGAAAATTGGTGTAGAGCAGGCAAGGTGTACCTTTCTTGATAAGGGTTGATTCACATCTCTCTCAGACTTTGGTTAGTCCTAGGAAAATTTATAAGGAAGACATTCTGGTAAGAATTCTGATATCTCATGTGTGTTAGGCTGGACACACAATAAGGCTGCTAGTAAAATCACAGTTATAAATGTACAAACCACATTGTATAAATGTACATATGTATAAATGGGTAATTCTAGCATATAAAAAACCATTTCAGATGTTCGTTATCATCCTCCGTGCTCTGGACAGTCTGAGACCCACCTCTGGTTGCTTTGTCCGGGGCTGGTAGCAGCAAGGCAGATTTCCAGGCTCCACAGCAAGGCACGTCAGGTGGACAGTCTGTGCTGCTGAATTTGCTTCCTGACGCACAGCCACCAAGGGCAGTCCCTGGCACACAAGGAAACTCTCTGTTCTTGCTAGCATGGCTTGGTGCATATAAATTTCGACATCACAATTCTCTCATTACAAGAATGAATCCTAGAGGCAACTGACCCTAACAGCTATCTGTGGGAAGCTTAGAACCTTGGCATTCAAGATCATCAGACTGGCTAGAAGGGAGAGTGCCACTAACATATTTGTCCTTTCGACTAAAATATCTTGTTTCTTTATTTGCAATTTAAAACATACTGTGGTATTTCACATCCATCCACACAAATGTCAAGGCTTCTGAATTGTTGTTGTTTTTTTAATGACACTCCAGGGGAAAGAATAATGATATGAAGTAAGTTATACGATGGCCTGGAGAAAGACTGGGAACAAATTCCCCCCACCAATACATATTTTCCAATATCTGACTGGTGATTTTTTTTTAAATAACACAAGAAGCAATACAGGCATTGACAATTAGGGCAAATGTATTCAAAGTCTGCTGTGGGGTTAACTTGCCATCTTTAGGAGATGTCATATTCAACTTTACCACCACCCAGGATAAAGGGGGGGGGGCGGAGTTCCATCTGGACTTTTGTTTTCCCTTAAAATCAGGGATATTTCTTTGTCTCTACCCATTCATCCAATTCAAAGTACAACAAACTTTGCTACAGAGTGTAAGACGTTCAATACATATAATCATATACAGCTAAGCTAAGTTCCATTACACTGAGTATAAAATTCAGAATGTTAGAAAACCTCTCACTGCTTCCTGTTGTATTTAGAACAAGTTTAAAAAGAAAACCTCAACTCTGGATCACGGCCGGCAAGGTCCCATGTGACTTGCCGTGTTCACCTCACCTTCTACATCTCCTTCCCTGTGCTGTAGCGATACTGGCTTTCTTTCTGTTAACGGAACATATGAAGCTTGTTCTCACCTCAGGGCTTTTGTTCTTGCTGTTTCCTCTTTTCCGTGATCTTTATGTGACTGGCTGGTTTTCATCATTTAGTTCTCATCTCAAAAACTGCTTCCCAGAGAGGACTTCCTGGCCACCATAACTGAAGTAGCTAGCCCTCCTGTCACCTCCATCCAATCACCCAATTTTATTTCCTTCGTAGCACTTTTAATTATCTGAAATGAATTACTTTTTAGATACTTATTAACGTCTATCTCCAGCCCTCCTACCTGAACTTGTTGCATAAAAGCCTCATGAGGGTAAGGACTTCTCTATCTTGTCACATTGACCCCAGCACCTAAGTCAATGCCTGGTGCAGAGTGAAAGTAGGATAATTGAGTGAGTGGAGGCTCAATGAGCTAGGAAAACTATTAAAGCATTAAATGGTTTCAGAGGCACTTTTATCACTCATTTATCAATCTATACAGCCTTCCTGTAGGCCCTGATCCTAAGCAATTTGTTAGCCTGTATTAGTCAGGGTAAGAGTTAAACTTACCCTTGTAAGAGTAAGAGATCTCTTAACAGTTATAAGAGAGAAACTCTATAATCTCAGTGGCTCACAGCACAAGTTTATTTTTTGCTCTTATCACACTACAGTGTGTACTTATGGCTGATTGACTTTCATGTGCTCATCTGGGGACCTAGGCTCCTTCCATCTTGTGGCTCTACCTACTTCTAGAAATTGCTGCTGTCTTCATTTAGTCAACAGGTGGGGAAGGAGACTGGAGAAGACAGACATGCATCTTAACGATTTCATCCACCATGGGGTACCTGTCACCTCACTCTCGTTCCATTGGCCAAATTCAACCATATAGGCCACGTGTGACTGCCAGAGAGACTAGGGAAAGGAGTCGGGCTGTGAGCCAGGAGAAAAGGAAGTAGGATTTGGTGAATGCTGTTAAATTAATTCAACAAGGAGCCCATTAGACTGAGGTGCTCCAATGCCGTAGTGGCCCCCAAAGGCAACCAAAATCTAAGCCTGTAAATGCTCCAAGGTTATGAAATCAAAACACTAAGGTCAACCAATTACAAACAGCCAACTAGGCTTTAACTACAGTCAATCAAATAATTTCCTTTCTTTGCTTCCACATTTTCTCTGTTTAAGGCTTTCCCCTGCTCCTGCCTGTGGAACTCTCCTAACCACTTGTGGTTTGGCACTAAGATTCTAGTCAATTTTTGTTCCAATAAACTCTAAAAAATTTGAGTATGCCTTAGTTTATCCTTTAAAAACACACAACATAATCCTTGAGGAAAGACTGCCCTCTCTCCCCCACCTCTAGCTATGCTCCAAACTCTTCTTAAAGAACCAGAACCTTCCTTTTGGGATCACCTCTGGTTGTAGGTCCTGATTCAATCAGCTGGTGCTCCTCTGGGATGCATCCCCTATCCCCCGAAATCCTGTTTGCTTTCATTTGCTTTTAGCCAGGCAATGTTCTTGGTGTATTTATTAAATGTTCATTTTAATGCCTCTGAGCCTCCGACATTGATTCCCTGGTCTTGGTCATAGTTTCGTCTAATAGCTGGTGCCTTCCACCTGTATTTCTCATATCCCTGACTCCTCACATCATGTCTGCATTAACTTTGTATGGCTCTATCACCCCTCTACTCCTCTGCACCAGATCATTTGCATTCAGTTCACTATCCTTTTTTGCAATCTCTCCATTGGGAGGACTTTCCATATACTTCTTCATGTTAACTGCAGCACCTTTTCCCCTAAGAAGTCTAGACAGTACTTTAAAACTCCTTTTTACATTGTAGCATCATCTTTATGACAATTGATCATCACATTTTGGGGAGTTTCCCATAGCCATTTATCAAAGCCCGCTTTTATAATAGCAACATGGTAAAATTATGAAGGGGAAATAGTATGTGCTTTGGGACTAAAGAGATCTGGATTTAAATCCATGTTCTAATTTGTTAACTGAATCATCCTGTGGAGATGGTGATAATGTTATTACACAGATTTATTGTGAGGATTAATTAAAATAAGAGTGCTTAGTATATAGCAGTTTCTCAATAAATATTAATGGGTAAACCTACTGCCTTCAGTTATGATTCCTATTCATAGATGGGAAATGGGATCAGTAATGTAAGATATGGCAAAATGGAACAAATGACTAATTTGACTTTGTGATGGCATGCAGTCTCTGAATGAAAGTTTTGCTTTGCACAATGAGTAGTCAAGACTCAGGAACTGGTTCATGAAGTCTGCAATCTGACAGTAGCAGCCTAGGGAAAACCCAAGCCACAGAGTGTAGGTCTGCACAGGCCGTGCACTGCACAACTCAAGGGGGTGCCATTCCCATACGTGAATAACACCTCTGGGAGCTGTTCGGTGAAAGAGTCCTGGGGAAAATTGGTTGGATTTGGTTGAAATAATTCTCTTGATATCTTTCATTACAATTCATTTCAATTACATGAAATGAAATGTAATTCATTTCATTACAATTCACAGAGATAAGATTTTCCAGCTAGGGTATGCTTCAAATTACTCAAACTCTGCTTAATTATATTTGCTCGTTTTAAAAATATAAAACAGATGAGAGTAACAGGATCAAAAAGTTAACATTTACATGTGCAAATGATTGGAAACATTATTTACCTAAATTTAATTATTTTTTAAACTTGGTAGAGTAGGCTGTCAAGTTAATACAAACTCACTGATCAAGTGGAAATGAAAATGAGAGCATTTTTTTCTTGACAATTCTTATTTGATATTCTTTGAAAACAAGACATAGAATGGCTGACTTGCGTCAATCTGGTTCAACAAACAGAAGGTATTTTTCTCCTCTTGCCTGTTCATTCTAACTTACTCCAGTTGAGTCTCCCCTATAGAAAAGATGCAATTTCCCAGACCTGCTTAGACAAACACCATAAGGGAATATGTATCAGATTTACAGATATTAGTGTGCAGTAAGCAGCACGGAAAAAGGCAGTCTGTTATTTGAAATTATAAGTTCTCATCAGAATAACTGGTATGGATTTATATAGTTACTGTCCCTGACACCATGTGGTTATGAATATTTTTGATATAGTCCAAAGAAAACAAATTACGACAATTCCCTCCTGCATTGTCAATTAGGTGAGCAGATGTGACTGCTTAGAGGCAAGAACTTTGGGGAACCATTGCCTCTGTTACCAAAATGAAAATGGGGCTGGATGTTTGGGGCTTCCTACTTAAGTCCCCTAATTACATTTACTAAAGCAAATCATTAAAAACAAAAAAACACGACTGCTGTTTTATTGGCAAAGGTTTGGAAGATATTATCTAACAGTCCATTAAAGATGAAGTCAAAATGATTAAATGTCAGTTACTATGACTCTTCTTTAGCTGTCAAGGTTTTGTTTTTTGCAGGGGGAAAGGGGGCATTCCATTAATTTTCTCAGTCCAGCAAAAATGAACTTGCCCCTACTAAAGCTGGCTTTGCTCTTTGGCTCATCCTTTGATGTTTTTACAACCCCCAGGTCTCTGACTCTATCTTCCAGAGTCCACTTAACCAGAGAAGAAATGAAATAACTTGAAGATGGCCTTGTTAGCGTCTCATGCTGTCAAATTAATAAAAGGTCTCACCCCTGTGTGCATCCCCCCTATTCTCCACATTTTTATTGGGAATGAAAAGTTCTTTTTTCTGGCTTGGATCTGTGTGTGTTCTGGCCTTAACCAAGCTCTCTTCATTTTCTAAATAGAAACTTAATGCACATAAAATTAACGACAAATCTGATTATGGTGATTTGCATAAATTAGAAGACATTTTTGTTAATTTCTGAGGGCTTATCTCTACAGGACTTATAAATTTGGATGCTAATTAAGCCAGGATTACCTTTGTTAATGAATATAAGCACACATTAAGCTTTCTAATGAAGAGGAGGGTGCACACTTGTGGTGAAGACACTATACTATAGGGGCTGGTGGAACTAAAGTCATGTTGTGATATTTCACAACACAAGGATGGCTCATTTATATTAAGAATATTTTTGTTAGTCTAGATTTTTTTTTTGGACCAACTAAAGCAAAAGAACAGGAGACATCTTTCCCTTGAAGAAAGAGGGGTTTGACAGGAAAAGAATGTCTCCTGTTCTGCTATAAAATTAACGTGAATAACTCATCCCAAGGAGAAATCACTCTTTGTTCTTAATTGGCTCCTGGTTACAATGGGCATGCTCTTCAATTGACCTTAATTTTAGGTGGACTTTCCTTCTGTGTTTCTTCAGCCCCAGTAACGGGTTTTCAGTATGATTGGCTGCCTGCATTTTTTTAAATGCATTTTTTCCTTTTTTAAAAGCTTTATTTTGGAACATAGTTGATTAACAATGTTGTGTTAGTTTCAGGTGTACAGCAAAGTGATTCAGTTATACATACACATGTATCTATTCTTTTCCCATTTAGGTTATTACAGAATACTGAGCAGAGTTCCCTGTGCTATACAGTAGGTCCTTGTTGGTTATCTATTTTATTTATTTATTTATTTATTTAAATTTATTTATTTATTTATGGCTGCGTTGGGTCTTCGTTGCTGCGCATAGGCTTTCTCTAGTTGCTGAGAGCGGGGGCTACTCTTCGTTGCGGTGCGTGGGCTTCTCATTGCGGTGGCTTCTCTTGTTGTGGAGCACGGGCTCTAGGTGTGTGGCCTTCAGTAGTTGTGGCTCCTGGGCTCTAGAGTGCAGGCTCAGTAGTTGTGGTGCACGGGCTTAGCTGTTCCGCAGCATGTGGGATCTTCCCGGACCAGGGCTTGAACCCGTGTCCCCTGCATTGACAGGTGGATTCTTAACCACTGCACCACCAGGGAAGCCCGGCAGGCAGATTCTTAACCACTGTGCCACCAGGGAAGTCCCTGGTTATCTATTTTAAATACAGCAGTGTGTACATGTCAATCCCAAACTCCCAATCTATCCCTCCCACTGACCCTAGCTGTCTGCATTTTATTGATGCTAAAGAGAGTTGTGGAAAACTTGGGGCAGGTCAAAAGCAAAGTCATTCAAGAAAATTGTAAGGTCTAAAAAGGACTGTAGGGACAGCCCTGAATAGGATTTTGAAAACGGTAAAATTTGCCTCTGGGATTTAATTTTCTCTCTGTAGACTTTTCCTTTTCTTCTTTTGCTTTTCCTGTGTGCCCATATTTAATCTTCTTTCTCTAGTTTTCTTTTGCCTTATCCATAAGGTATCTCCTGTTAATCCTCTCTATATTCTCAGGGTGGGTGTGCTCTGACTAGGAGTGATCCTGTGCTCTGAACCGCCCCCCATCTCTTTCCATCCATCAGACCTATGTGTTCTGTGGCCCAGGGTTAGCTCAGGACCATATTGGGTGACTGGTTGATCTGAAGAACAGAGTCAGAGCAAACACTGGCTAGAATGAGGTTGAGTGAATTACTCCTCTGAAAGTAGCAGCAACATGTCACACTGTAAAGCACACAGGCTTAAGTCCCATGTTCAAGTTCTGCCTGTAATCCTTTCCAGATATTGAGAGGAGTCCTTTAAATTTCCTACGCTTCAGTTTCTGTGTCCATAAAAGGGGGCTAATTGAGAAATTCGAGGAAGACCACATAAGAGTGAATAGTTGAGTGTTTGCTATATCTGTTACATAAGTTAATGCAACATCTCACGGACTAACACAAACAGTGAGCATTACTACACCCGTTTTGTAGATAAGGGAGAAGACACATGGAGATGTTGATTAATATAAGCCATCATCTTTCTTGCCTGGAATATTGCAATAGATTCCTGACTGGTCTACCTTTTTCCACCCTTCTCTCTGCTCAGTCTGCTCTAAGATACAGCAGGCACTCTGCTTTATATTTTCCATTTAGCACCTATCATGGTTTAATAGTCATACAGTTACTTATTTGTTCATTGTCTCTCTCCCCAACTGGCACATAAGTTCCATGCGATAAGGAGAGACTTCTGCTGTGTTTATTGCTATATCTCTAGTTGGCATATTATGGCTCAGTAAATATTGGCTGAATGAATGAACTAACTTGCACCCCTGTGTCACACAACCAGTAAGAGAGAAGATTTGATCTCATGCTCTCTGATTCCAAAGCCTTAACCATGAAACTTTATTGCTTTGCAAACTATAAAATACTAAGCAAATAATAATCCTCATGGTCATTTAGGAGATTATGGTGGTATATGGGAAAAGCTCGTGTCCCATTTGCCTAAGCTGAGAGTCTGGGAGGATTTGATTGCCTATTACCAAAACACTGATTGGGGGTGTAGGCTCACAAAAGGGTAGACTGAGGTTCCCTCCAACCACTGTTCTTTTATATCTCTCCTATCCAGTCATATATGGAATGGCTTAGGTAAAGTCTAGGCCAGGAGAAGACCAGACTTTCAGTCATAGTTGCTATGACGAAGTCGTAGGGCAATTGTAGCTGCCACTCCCCACTGCATTTCTATTCTGTTGTTCTTTCTCTGCCTTCCCCTCCTCTTACTTTCCTTTTCAGCCAGTTTTCCCAGTTCTACAACTGTCCCATGGCCTGAGGGTGGCACTCCTGGGTTTTTCCTCGCTGTGTTGGTAGTATCCAAGTGAGGAGACTGTTGATCTAGTCTGGACCAGATCAACCCTCCTCAAATCCTTCCCAGCTCTAAAATTATGTATCTGAAATCTAAAAGACTTGTACCTTAATAAACTGCTGTGTTCACACTGAGTCCCAAACTCAGAGACTGAAACCAAGGGAGAGAAGTAAAACTGAAAGACCAGACAACGGTCTAGAGGTGGAACAGATTAAAGGCTGTACAAGGCCAGTTGTTTCTTCTTCCATCATTGGGTGGTCTGTTCCCCACAAGTCGTATTTGGAACCCAGAGACACTCAGTCAAAGAGCCTGTTCTTATTCTCAGGGGTTTCCTACTGCAAAATTGCTTTGTGTCTCATATTTCACTCATGGGATTTCCTCTCAGGCTTAATTTATCTTCTTAAGGCCCTTTTCCCAGCCTGGTGTAGATGAAGCTATTCACCTGCCTTCAACTGTTTACCCTCCTGGATCCCCTTGGTTGCTTAGTAGACATTTTTGGTCTGGCTATTCAACAGTTTATAAACCATTAACTACAGCTATATTAAAGTTTTAAGAATCAATTCCTAGGATTCCGACAAAGGGTTTCTTTATAACTGCTACAAGTTTAGGCATTTTTAGGGGGAAAAAAAAGTTTTAGACATTTTTAGGAAATCCAGCTTAGAAATTTTTAGGAAAACGTTTCAGGTGTACCAGCAGGCAAAAAAATTACGGCATGTCCAAATGCTTTTAAAAACACTGAGTTCACTCTGTGTTTTTAACATCAAGGGATAAACAGTCTGATTTCGTCTTTCTTAGAGAGTGGGAGGCCCCTTCCTTTGTGACCTTCTGGTTTTGCTTTTAGTCTCCCTCCATGAAAACTTCCGTTCCAGCCACAGAAGACCGGCTGCTTTGACATTCCAGAAGCCTTGCTCCATATAAGAGTGGTGTGAACGGTATTTATCGGCTGTGGAGTGAGGTCCTGCTGATCTTGGTGTTGGTCCAGGATCATTCATGTTGCGGAATGTTCTTCTGATATTACTTTTTTCCATTGCTTGTAGGCACCTCTTGTTTCCTTTTTTGACCTCTTGGAAACTAATCTTCTTTAGTTTCAGAATTCCAGGATTGATTGGGATTTATGAAACAAATGTGAAATAAACATTGCTTTTCATTACTGATTGTTAGATAAGAAATGAATCTAGCCATGCCTTATTTTAAAGAGTTAGTCTTGGGAGCGATTCTTCATTTAGAGTAAATTCTCAGTCTGCATTGTGAAGTGAGTAGTACTGAAAACTTAGCATACCTTAACAGAAGAGGAATACAATGACAAATTCTCACTTGCAGCTGAGCAGTGATTGGGACCAGGAAAGAGAAATAGAGGAATCGTGGTAAAAGCAATAGTTCACAGCTTTGAAACTTAAACATACCAGGCACTATAGCAAAGTACTTTATATGCATTATCTCATTGAATCCTCAGAGTGACCGGTCTTACCTGAGAGCCAGAGATTTTGTTTTGTTTAGTTTTTGAAGTACAGTCGATTTACAATGTTTCAGGTATATAACAAAGTGATTCAGTTATACATATACATACATATATATATATATATATTCTTTTTCAGATTCTTTTCCATTATAGGTTATCACAACACATTGAATCCAGTTCCCTGTGCAATACAGTAGGTCCTTGTCGTTATCTACTTTATATGTAACAGTGTGTATATGTTAATCCCAAATCCCCAATTCATTCCCCCTTCCCTTTTTGGTAACCATATGTTTGTTTTCTGTATCTGTGAGTGTATTTCTGTTTTATAAATAAGTTCATATGTATCATCTTTTTTAGATTCCACATATAAGTAATATCATATGGTATTTGTCTTTCTCTGTCTGGCTTACTTCACTTCGTATGACAATCTCTAGGTCCATCCAGTTGCTGCAAATGAGCCAGAGACGTTAAGTATGTCCTCCAAGTTCACCCAGATAGTTATCAGTGTAGCTACCTTTCACCTAACAAAAAAACTCTGTGGGTTTTTTTGGTTTTTTTTTTTTTTTTTTTGCTTTCCCTATATCGAGCAACGAAACTTCCTTTTGGCTTCTGGTTATCTACTATGGAATTTCAGGGAAATTCCTGTCTAAGGAATTTTTTTCTCTCAGCCCTGTTTGTATCTACCTCCTTCCTATTTTTCTCAACTTCCCTTTTTTTTTTTTTTTCTCCAGGCCACAAAGTATAGTAGAAAGAGAAAGGATTTTGGAAATGGGCAAAGTCTATTCAATTTTCATTATGCAACCTTCCAAAGCTAAGAGCTGAGGCAAATACCTTAGTCCTTTGAGCCCCAGTTCCTCATATTAAAAAAAAATTAGCTTTTTCATAGAGCAGTTGTAATGATTAAATGTGATAATGCGTGGGAAACTTGAATATTCTGGCCCTTGTTAAGTTGCCTAAAGTTTCTGCTTTGTACAGTGTTTCAGTTAATAGAACATACATCCATTTCCAAAAGCCCTAAGAAACAATACAAATCATTGTGGAGCATCTAAAAGAGAAAGGAGCAATCCCATTCAACATCTATCAAAACTTCCTAAAAGTGCACTTCTCCCCAAATTATGGTTCACAGTGCAGCTATCCCAATTCTGTCCCAAAATATTAATTCTTCCTCATTTCTCTCTCTCCCTAATGTCCCAGCCTGACTGTCATGTTACCCAGGTCTGCAGGATGACTGTTCTGTTGTCTGAGTTTGATTGAAGCGTTGCCTCAAATAATTTCTAAAGTAGATTTGCTGGGACAAATACATGCAAAAGCAAAAAGCTTCCCTTTTTTTCTCTTCCTCCCCATTTTTTCCCCTTCCTCCCCATTTTTCCCCCATTCATCTCTTTCTATTCAATTATTTCTTAGAAGGAAATGACTTATATTCCTCAAAGCTAATAATACTCTACTGGAACTTCTCTAATAGCCTTTTTTTTCTTTTTGTCTTATATTTTATGGTTATCTGTGTCTAATTTTTCAAATAGATTGTGAGTTCATTGATTTAGTTAGGAATGCTTTAGGCTGCATGCAAGTAACACAAATTTGACTCAGGATGGCTTAAACAGAGGTTGTTTTTCTTACATACAGTATGTCAAGATGAAAGAAACCAGCTGCTGGCATTGGTTTAGCAGCTGATCTTTGCAGAGCCAAAGTCTCTGCTCAGCTAAGTCTTTCATTTCATCAAGAAAGCTTTCCCGGAAATTTGAGCAGATATTTTTGTATATCTCATTAAACAATGTCAAGTGACAACACCAAGCTTCAGGAAGCCTGGGAGCGGAGAAACTCCATAGGGGAGGGGAATACGAAGAAAGGGGGTTGGGAACAGGCCTCACATCTGCCTGTTCCTTAAAGACAGAACATATATCCTGTTCAATCCTACTTCGTTTTGCCTAGTGCCACTTCTGGAACATAGAAAGCGCTCAATAAATATCTGTTAAATTGATGAATTTATGAATAAATAAAAGAATGGATGAATGACTTTTAGCCGCCAAGGGCACATTAGGCTTTAGGGAGTATTCTTTTTTTTTTTTTAATTGAAGTATACTTGATTTACAATGTTGTGTCCATTTCTGGTGTACAGCAAAGTGATTCAGTTATACACACACACACACACACACACACACACACACACACACACACATATAATTTTTGTTCACATTCTTTTCCATTATAGCTTATTATAAGATATTGAGTATAGTTCCCTGTACTGTATGGTACGACCTTGTTGTTTATCTATTTCATATATAGTAGTTTGCATCTGCTAATCCCAAACTCCTAATTTATCCCCCCTCCCTCCCCAGTCCCCTTTGGTAACCATAAGTTTGTTTTCTATGTCTATGAGTCTATTTCTGTTTTCTAAATAAGTTCATTTGTATCATATTTTAGGTTCCACATATAAGTGATATCATATGGTATTTGTCTTTCTCTTTCTGACTTCACTTAGTATGATAATTTGTAGATCCATCCATGTTGACGCAAATAGCATTATTTCATTTTTTTATGACCGAGTAGTATTCCATTGTATATATATACCACATCTTTATCCATTCATCTGTTGATAGACATTTAGGTTGCTTCCATGTCTTGGCTATTGTAAATAGTGCTGCTATGATCATTGGGGTGCATGTATCTTTTCAAATGAGAGTTTTCTCTGGATATATGCCCAGGAGTGGGGTTGCTGGATCATATGGTAACCTTAATTTTAGTTTTTTAAGAAAGCTCTATACTGTCTTCCACAGTGGCTGCACCAATTTACATTCCCACCAACAGTGTAGGATGGTTTATGGAGTACTCTTTACAAGACTGATTGGAGTTAGAATGTGGTGTAAAAAATTTTCCATGCTGAAATTAGGAGAAAATGGTTTAAATAATCCAGACTCTGATTTTTAGAAACTCTTCAAAAGGCTTAGAAAGTGTTGACCTAAAACAAGTAGACTGCCAGATATTTCTCCAGCAAAGATTGGTACATTCAGGATCAGCAGAGAATTGCAGTTCAGGGTCTACAACTGTGGAAAGCCACGTGCAAGGGAAGGAGAACACGTTTATAGAAGGAACAAGGAAGTTGGGAAGGCTACAGTAAACAAAATGTCCATGAATTTTCATTGGCTGAGTCCTTGTCAGGAAAGAATAGGAGTCTGTCTTCTTCCTGTTGGGCTCTGCTATCGTCCTAGGGCATGAGAGCTCCCAGTTCTGGTCTCAGGACTATTTGATTGAGGTTTCTGTTTATTAATTTTTTACAAAAGGCTCAAAGGGTATACTATGATGTTTGTTAGTTGTATGATCTTTATAGTTATACTAGCTGCAGGATAAGGGAAATATTGCTAAAGAAATCTGCAGGAATTGATGATCTGAACTGGATAAAATTGTGGCTTTCTATTGTATGCGTCATCTAAAGACTTATTTGGTTTTGAACCTAAAACTTTTAAAGTCATAGAACTGGTGATAATTTGGGAGAAAGTTACCACAAGATTATGGCCTGAGTGGTAATGTCCACATGAGGTCAATCCCACTTGCCTTCATTCAGTGATGTCCTTGAATCTTAGAAAGTCTCTTCATGCATGGGCAGTACCCTCTGGAAGAATACAGGCACACCTTTTGTGGACTAGCCTCATTTTCACCTCCATTTTATGTCTTCATTGTTGTCTCTTTGTTTCTTTTTTTCTCACCGTATTTTGTGTATCTTAAGAGCTGTCTATATCCATCATGAGTAAGGTAGGATATAAACAACTAGTTAGTAATCAGGCATGGTACTATTTTCTATGCCCATTTCTGAAATGAAGAGCTGAAGTGATTTGTGTTTTTAATTAAACATATTCAGAAACAGGCACAAAACCTGATAGAACTCACATCAAAGGGAATTCAAAGTGTTAAAGATTACACTTGAAAACATATCTAGGCTTCTTTGAAATGTGACAAATTGTAAGTGCAATGGTGGTTTGTAACATAATGCCAAGCTGTGAGTTTAGGTACCTCATATGGTGTTCATATTTATGATGGGGAAATCTGTTATTTTCACAATTGCCAACTCACCCTAATACTCCTTGGGTGATTAAAATGTATGATTATTATTTCATTTGAATTTTTGCCTTCAATTATATATATAGGAAAGTAAGAATTCTTTTTGTAGGATTGATTGGGATTTATGAAACAAATGTGAAATAAACATTGTTTTTCATTACTGATTGTTAGATAAGAAATGAATCTAGCCATGCCTTATTTTAAAAAGAGTTAGTCTTGGGAGCAATTCTTCATTTAGAGTAAATTCTCAGTCTGCATTGTGAAGTGAGTAGTACTGAAAACTTAACAGGTGGCTTAGCAATTGATGCATAAAGGAAAAGAATTATTACCACACCTTAACTACTTGCAGATGTCCTGGGTATGGAAATACATGCTGCTTTTGTTTCGTAGTGTTGTCTTGGCTTTTCATGTTTAGTGATTTTTTATCCTTGGCAGGACTGTCTGTAAATAAATCCAAACGATTTTTTATTTATGACATGGAGAATTTCAACTAGAGAGAGGGAAATCTGTCAGTGAAGGAAGAAAATGTGAATGGATACAAATGGAATAAATTGTTTTTTATTCTTATTTAGTGAATCTAAGGGAAAGTGATTGAATGGTGAGCACAGGGGAAGTGAAATCAGAATTCCAGAATTCCGTTTCATGGTAGAATTGCTCTAGAAACTGCATTTAAATCTATTTTCAATGTAAGCATCAATTTTTGGGTATCACAATCCTTCTGTCAAGTGAGATTTATTACTGCACTTTGAAACATTATAAAGCTTTATTTCACAGTAGCTGGTGAAGCTGTTGAGGACTCCTCTTCGCCACTCTTTTGACTCTAGCCCCACAGTGTTAGAAACTGTATGACAGCACAAAATACCCTCCCTCATATCACAGTGGAATATGAATCCTTTTTGTGGAATTTGCTATAAACCTTTAAAATACAAATAAAAAGCCCTAATGAAATAATGAATCTAGGTAATCATTTTCAATGGTTATTAACATCACAGAGGGGCAATAGAAAATTATGTGACTCCTATTGGAAGTTTACAATATCACCCGTAATGTATTTTTGGTCAAAAAAAATCCAAAGTTTTATCAGATTAAGCTTTAAGTCTAACTACCAGTTTATAGTGAGTAGACGGGATAGAGAAATATATAAAAAGATGCCACAGGAATTTATTCATCAAAATCAGAACGTGAGAAACTCTATAGGACAAACAATCTGGTTTCTTTGACAAATGAATTGCCAAGAAAAAAAGGAGGGGGAAGCTATAGATGAGAAGAGACTTAACATTAATGTCAGACAAAAACAATGTATGAACCTCCTTGTTTGGAATCTGATTTGGATATAATTGGGGAAATCTGTATGCTGATTAACTGGTTATTTAATAATATTAAAGAAATATCCGTGATTTTAATGTGCATTGTGATTGAATGTTATAAGTCCTTACCTTTTAAGATGTCTAGAATTTGCTTCAAAATAATTTGGGCGGGGGGAGATGGGTGGTTTAAATGAAATAAGAATGGCCATGAGTTGATAATTAATGCAACTTGGTGATGCACTTGGTATTGGAGATACATGGTATTTTTCTACCTTTATGTTGGAATTTTCCAAAAGTAAACAACCAAAATTTAAAAATCATTACAGCACAAACATACACACAAATACACACACCTTCGTAAGAGCTCAGATTTTATTCTGACAATTTCAAGCCTTGACCTGGAGTGCTCTTTTCCCCAAAGTTTTTCTTCATGTCTTCCCCAAAGCCTACTGGATGATCTGGTCTTCATTTTTATCCATGTAGTTCTCCGTGCTTAGTCCTCCTGTTTTTAACATCAAGTTGTAATTGCTTAGTCACCTGTGGAGTGGAATAATATTTCTGAATAAGCTTTTTGTTTCGCATCTTTACTCTTATCCCTTGCCCTTTACCTCATTCAGCCAGCTGAGCAGTTTTTGTTCATTGCCTCAGGGCAGGCGTGGTAGAGTAGACGCATAGACACAAAAAAGAAGTTGATGTTTGACCTTTGAGTTTTAGAGCCTGGGCATCACGGAAGTAGAAAGGACCCATGTAGAGATACTAGATTTGATAAAGATGTGATGACTTAGAGAAGAATTAACCCATAGCTAGGATTCCCTGAGTTGGAGTATGGGAGACAGGGATGAGATGGAGGGAAGAGGGCCTAGTGGGAGTAGAGATTGATGGGATACAGGATGATACACCAGGTCCGGAGGGTTCACACAGATAGGCCTGCAACAGTCTCCAGAGAGAGCTTGCTCACATCTGATCATCCTCTATAGTGAGCGCTATTTGGCACCAGCACCAGGGAACTGTATGAGAAAGTCCAGTCTCATTCCAGTGTGGATTTTATGTCACCTTAGCTGTCCTGCTCATTAGTGTGGGGTCCCCTAGTATGGGGGAGGGGTGGAGATAGAGGGAATATAACCTAGTGAGAGGCAGAGACAGGTGAGATCTGGGATGATGGGATATGCCTGAGCTCTAAACAAATTCAGAAGTAAAACCAAGAGGTGGCAAACAAGAACCACAACATCACCCTTATTATTGATAAATCCTAGGTTGAAGATGTAGAGTATGTGTTATAGAACCCCAGATGAGCTAGATGCACCTTCTCTCCTCGCTGGCAGTGCTGGAGGAAGGGCAGGACCTCTCTCCGGGAGGTGATGGGGTGTCCCGTGAAGTTATTGGCCACTGCCACTGCTCATCCTGGTAAGGAAGTTTGCTCTAGAGAGGAAAAAGGGAGATGATATGAACATGCCCAGTTTGTTCTTTCCACTTTTATCAGATATAGAAATGATTATACTTACCACTCTCACACAATTGGGCTGGAGAGCCAGCAGTGTTACATTAGTTGTGCTGCTCTTGACATTAAAGGAAAATCAGGGATGAGGAAGAGGCTGTCCTCCCTAAGAGTCAGGAATCAGCACACCACTTATTGATTATCTGACAGAGTGACAGAGTGATATCCATCTGCACTTTGCTCAATACCTAATCAACTGTTCGAAGAGAGCCAACCACCATCTCAAAATCCCCATACCTTTGGAAATGCCACAGTGGAGACTGTGAACATTAACCCCCAGAGGGGCAATGATGGCTGTAGCTGAAAAGCTGAACCCTCATTTACCCATGCAAGTGGTGAACTTCATTTCTGTGTGTGCGTGTTCACCAAAAGTGTATAATATTTTTGAAGACAAGGATTAGGCTTTATTCAAAGTTGTATTAGTGTCTGTCATAAAGTAGGGACCCAATAAATATTTACTGAATGCAATTATAGTAACATTTTATTAATGGTATTTTTAACAAACAAATATCTTGGCCACTGAGATCAAATCCACTTGTCTTATGGATTAACCCCACAATCATAACCCCACACATACTCACTTCTAGATTGTCATTTCTTACTAATTTTGTAAGTAAATCTTCAAAACATTTACTGCCTTGCTGTATTGAGAATGACTTAATTCTCTTCAGTAGTTGAAATAGTTAATGGAGGCTATAAGTTTATCAGTACTTCTTCCCTTTCATGTCCAAGAGTTATGGAAATTGAGTTGAGTGTTCTAACCATGTTTCTCATTCAACACAGTATCATCCAATAAATCAGTCCTTAACTATTCATGTCACTCCTTGAATTTATATACAATTTTATCAACTTAGAAAAGTATTTTGCTCAACTGTCTAATTTTCTAGGAGGTCTCTGCTTTCTAAAATTTAGTTTCCTTTCCAAGTTGTGCAAGATCTCATGTATTATTTCATCTTGTAGTGACATTTGTCAGTTATTGACGACTCAGCACCAATACCTCTTCCTACCTACACTCTGATTGTATTTAGGGAAATTAATTCTCTCCATTGTGTCTTGGTCTGGTGGTAAACCCCGGTATTTGCTCTGCCATTATGGACTGTAAAGTGATTTCTAGAGGCTCCTTCTATCGGATCCTTTATCTTATCATTCAAGAACCACCTAGATGTAGGCACATGATAATATCAGAGTCTCATGCAGCTTTAAGTCTTGAGTGGAATTATGCCAGGTTGGAAAAAATTGTTGTTGGAGCTCCTGAATGCCAATGGTACAATCTGGGCATGATTGACATCAGTTTCAACTACAAAGACCTTCTGGAGTCACTTGATTTAGTCTTGTTCAAGACTGATTTTTCATCTCTTTCTTCCAATTTGTGGTTCCCCCATATCCTTTCAATTAATCCTTCCCTTTGTGTTTGTGTTTCCCAAGACAGTTTCTGTTGCTTGCTACCATAGAACATTAACTAATTCACTCAGCCTGGGTGGAAGCATCATGAAGTAGCAGAAGCTCTGAGCTAAGAGTCATGGGGCATGAGCTGTAGTTGCGGCTTTGCAACCCACTTGCTTTGTAATCCAGGAAGAAAAATCCCTTAACCTCTTAGGACTTTAATTTCCTCCTCTGTGAAGACAATAGACCAGATAACATTAAAGATTCCATTTTTTTAACTGTGATTCCGTGAATCACGTTGTTATTGGTTAGGGACCACAATCAGGAAATAACAACATTCTAATTAAAGTAAGAACTTTTATAGAAGTGTCACTTGATGTTTCAACACACCATGTGCTATAAATATTCCAGATACTGAACATTTACTTGGCTGAACATTTACTCTGTAGCTCATCTCTTGGGTGGGGTGACCAGATATTAGAAAATTTTCTACAACAGAGAGAGTAAAGGGGCATGTAACTGCTGGTTCTTGGAAAATACTACCTCAGCTCATTGGGGTGTTTATGACAGAGCTAGCCTCAAAGATGATTGATGGGATTGGCTTTAGATCCAGAGAGTAGGAAACGCTGACACATTACATTAAAACTGAAATAAAACCCATTGAGCAGTTATTTGCTATGCGTGAGGAAGCCAACCTTGCAGAGGGCTTGAGTGTTGTAAACTTGAGTTATGCATACACAATCTCTGGTTTGGGAGTGGTTGTCACTGAAAGTTTCCTGATATTTATAGGCTTTTCTTTGTTTCTGGTTTTATCAAATTTGGACTATTCCAGTGTGGATTAGCACTTTCAGTGACCCGTGGCTGGCACAAACACCAACTTTCAATTGCTTCAGAGTTCAGATTCAGACTTTGTGGTAATTATACTTGATCTGTATTTCACAGTTCAATAATTCAGTAAATAACACAGTAATAACACAGCATCTAAAGGAAGTTTGACAGTTATCCAGATACTTCTAATGATTTCTACAATCATTTGGATACTATTAAATACCTGAAAAATCTACTTTGAGATCATAATGAATGACCTGTGTGTAGTTTGCTTGATTACCAAGATCAAAGCATACCCAGTTCATTTGGCCTTGTATGGCTACTTAGTCTCTTAAAACTGATGGGCCACTTGGCTCCAAGTCTTGTCTAAGACATTTACTTCAACCAAGCTGATGATTTTTCACTTCTCAGATACCTGCAGTGGCTTTCCATCGCCTTCAGATTAAAAATCAAAAGTTGTAGGATAACCTATAAGGCACCGCCCCCCACCTCCATGATCTGGTCCTGTTGCCTCTCTTGCTTCACCTCCTGTCTTCCCCTGCTTACTCCACTCTAGTTACACTGGTCATCTTTTTGTTCTTTGAACATGCTGAACTCTTGACTGTCTCAGGGACCTTGCCTTGCCTGAGGAAAGAGGCCTCTAGCACCCTCAAAGCTGTGTGCAGAAGTTCTTCACTACTACTAGAGTCCACCACCAAGCCACCACCAGCAGACACCGTGTCCTGTTGCTGTGAGAACCAGAGAGACTGGTCTGGTGGTGGGTGGTAGGCCAGATGGCTGCCAGAGTTTGGGTTGCTGGAGTCTTTGATGTGCCAAAGTTGACTATTATTCACCAAAGCCAGCTCCACACCAGTTTGCTGTGCTGAAGCTGGGATACTACTTGTACTGGTACCATCCCCATAGGGCAGAATGCAGCATCATCCTCCACAAATAGTAGTAACTAATATTTGCTGAGCACATACTATGTGCTAAGAACTTTACTCAATTTACTATGAGAGCTTAATACTCATAACAGCTCTGTGAGGTGGGCACTATTATTATTCACATTTTATAGTGGCCATAACAGAGTCTTTGAAAGGGTTAACTGCTTTATACAGATAACAAATACAGAGGCTGGATTTTAACCAAGGCATTATGATTCCAAAAGTCATGGACTTAATGGCTCCAGAATCAACCAATGATGTTGGGTTCAAGTGGGAAAGAGCCCTTTTTCCCACCTTAAGCACAATGTATTCATGTCGTTTTCCTTTTTTAAAGTATAACTATAATTTCTTCAGTTTTTGCTCACTGAATCAGGGGACACATCTATCAGGCTCTGGGCCAAAATCAGGATCAGAACTAACTAGGTAATGATTAGATTTGATGTCACATGTAGCAAAATGTAGGAAAGCTTGCCTGTCTGTATGATCTAAATTCAAATAATGATGATTCATTAAGAGATGATTCACAATTAGAACAGGAACAAGTGTGAAATCAGCTACCTAGGCCCCCCCCCTCAGCACCCACCTTTGAAGCGGAAAGCACCTCTACTTTTGTCATTTTATTTGTTTTTCATTTTGGACTCCCTGGTGCGATTTCTTTTGAAGAAAGTGTTCTGGTGCTCTTAAAAAAAAAAAAAGAAAATCCCAAATCCAGAGAGCCATTATTGATATTCCTTCCTCTTCCCTTTTTGGGTTGAGTGTGTTGGGGCCCAGGGAGGACATAATTCAGGCTTCGGCCTCATGGGGATTCTGTAAACAGTATAGTATATTTTGACAAGGACCAACACAGAGGCCCTGTTCCCTCTGCCTTCTGGACAGAGGTTGACTTCCTGGCAAGGATGCCTTTGAAATGTTTTTTTCACGTTCTTCTTTTGAAGTACCAGGATAAACAAAACCCTCCTTTAAATGCTTTCTATTGTCTTTCATTGTTTCTGTTTTCTCTGTGGTTAAAAATAAAAATTAAAAACAAATCCCAGCTCTTTCTGATATTGGTAGTTTAAAAAGGTCAAGTATCTCCACACAGAGCAGTGGTGTGATTTATTGGGGCCACATGAAATTCTGATTCGCCAAAGGGATTGTGGTTCATTCTGAAGCCCTGCCAGGCCTTGTAGATTTAGGGTGGTCCGGGGGTGAGGAATTCTGCTGTGACAGCTGCTTTGCTTTCAAAACTGTGAGAGCAACATCACCTTAGGATTCCCATAAGCCTTTGCTCCCGTCCCCATTTTAGCAGTGAAAATTATATTTAAAGAGGAAGAAATTATGTGCAGATACAAAAGTGAAATGATTTTATCACCTGGCTAAGCACTTTTCCAACTGAACGTTTTATGAGTCCAGGATAAAATGTAGTGACACGAGTGTGTAAATACTTATTTACATTTTTAAATAATGAGCTCGACAGGTGCCTTGTGAATGTTGCCTAAAATGTTAACTTTAGGAAAAAGAACTCTTGGCATATTTCAGAACTTAAACCACTGGGAAGAATCTGCTTACCTTTCATTTGTTAGAGTAGTAACAAAAATTATTTCATAATAATATATTCTGTTCCCACGGTTGGGTTGTCTTGCACAGGATGTAGTTACTGAAATGATCTTTTATGTTTCCAAGTTGATATCCAGTAATTATCAGGCCAACAGTTTCTCTATTTTTTTTTACACTATTTTTCTATTCTGCAGCCTATTTTTCCTTCAAAGAGGTAGAAAATGAATTTCTCAGTGCCTGACCCTGTAACGACTCATAGTAAACTCTAGAAATGTTTGCTGAATAAAAAAATGAATGTAGGCATTTCACAGTACTCTGAAAATGAGCAGGTTGGAGCATTTATTTGAAGTCCACTACTTCAGTACTTTTGAAATAGAATTCCATTTTCTGAGTTTGGTGACATTTCATAACTCTGGGTAAGTATAGAAATTCTCACACTTTATTCCCACTGATTCTGTTAAATTTATGGAAGAAACAACAGGTTATTTTGACATGAACCATAAACCTCTTGAAGTTTAAACTTAGACATAAAACTGAAATAGGTCAGTGCAAATGTGCAATGTCTAACTTGCTCTATCAATTTTTACATTTGTCCGATTTGAGGTGTGTTTATTTTTGATTTAGTTTAACCCTTTAGGGCCCTAAGGTGCCCCCATAGGAGGTAGAATCCTTGCCCCTACTTTCTGTAAAAATGACCACTTTGAACTAGGAGCCAAGCTGGAGAATTTATTCCTCCCTCCAGATGTCTGTTACTGGAACACAGCTCTTAAAGAGATTATGTCTCTAGAGGGAACCAGACTACTGATAATATTTCTGACTTCAAAATGCATCAATGATAAAAATAGGGTTCAACATATGGAGTTGAGATTTGTTGAGCAGGCACACAACACTTTCATAGAGAGCGATCTATTCTCCCAAACCAACATTAAATATAGGTTATGATATATTGACTTGACATACTGTAAACAGATAATTTATCAGAGTTAGAACATTAACCTCAGAAAGGATCTCAAAAATCTGGTTGATGCAGGAATCCTTGGAATCTGTATCCAACTTCTCCCTAAATTACGGCACTCTGTAACTTTATCCCCTTATGAAATGCCAAATCTAAATTTAGGATAGCTCTAAAAGTTGAATAGTTCTTTCTTACAAGGAGCTGAAAGTCCTTTATATTTGGCTAGATACTACTTTGCATAGACACTTTCTGTAGGAATCAAAGGGATGGAGCTAGGACTGGTGAGTAGAATTTACAGAGAGACTGATTTTTTTTTAGTATCAAGAAGAATTTTCTGCTGGTCCAAACGGTCTTGGCGTGGAGTGGGCTGCTTCATGGCCATGGGGATAATGAATTACCCATTGCTGGAAAGGTTTGAGTTAGGTTGTATAATCAACGGGCAGGAATATTTTAGGGAGATTCAAGCATCTGATAGGCGTTTGGGATAGACAATATTTACATCATCTAATCCTGAGATAGTATGATTCATTTTATGATCACATCTTTAGGTGTCTCTTCTGGACTTCATACAATGTATATCAAGCTGCCTACTTGACATCTTCACTTGGATGTCTCCAATCCAACACATCTAACAGCAAACCCTTGATTTCTTCTTCCAATCCTGCTCATCCAATGATCTTCTTTATACCAGTCAATGGCCCCTCTACAGAGCTGTCAGAATAATTATTTGAAAACTCTTCTACATCTTCTCATCTTACCTCGTGTTTACTTTGCCTGGAATGTTACTCTCTTACTCCATATATTGGCATGACTCACTCCTCATTTCCTTGGCCTCTGCTCAAATATAACCTCTACAGAGAGGCTCACCTTGACCATGGCATCTGACGTAACGCTCCCCGCCATCCCTGCTTGCTATCCTCTATCTCCCTTACCTAACTTATTTTTCCATGAGAAGCTGGTATCACCACATATTTATTTACGCATTTAATTGATTATTGTCTGTCTCTCCAACTAGAATTTAAGCTTCTTTAGGAAAGAGAATTTGTTATATTGACTACTATTTCCTCAATGTTTGGAACCATTTCTAGCCTATAGTAGGTTTTCAATAAACATATAATGAAATGATGTAAATGAATGATAATAGAGATTTAATTCAAGTAGGAAAATAAAGAGTGAAAATGTAGCATAAACCGTGCATATACAGGGCAAAGAGAGAGGGGTGGTGCTTATGAATTTTTCATAGTAAAGGAAAATAAATTAAGGGTTTTGATGCCTGTTTGCAAAATTATTCTCCCAAAGCAGCAGTCTTCCTATGAACCTTGCATAGTCATTACTGCACATGTTCACTCTTGGCCTTTAAAAGGAATAGAGACATTGCAAACCTCACCAGCACTGACTGTGCTGTTTCCATAGAGAATATGGATCCCCAGACACACCAGATATCAGAGCTGGTAGACACTGACTAGTAGATGTCCAGGAGTGAGGGACAATCATTGATTTTACCTCTAAGTCAGTCATATAAATGGAAGACAGATCTATCTTTCATATCTAGAGGGCAAATAAAGTTTTCTTATTTCTTCTTCCCACAAATAAGATCTTCCTCATTTCAAGTGCTCTGGGACTAGGCTTTCTAACATGTACGAACTATTAAGTTTCAGGGTCTGTATTTAAGCACAGCAGACTTCTTGTCTCAATTAAACTTGGATGGGATGACAGAATCACTTTCAATTTTGTCATTAAAAATGGTAATTTCATCCCTATTCCTTGCTTTAATAAAATAGCTCTTGTCCTGAATAATAATAACTGGTGATTTGCACATTTTTCTAAAATTAATCACTATATTTTACATTCATGTTTCAGTTGCTTTAATAACAGAAAAATGGATATTCTCAGAGTGAATGCATTTTAGATCTTTCCTACGTAACAAAACATTTAAATGCTAGTGGGGAAAGCAATCAATTTTTATTTTTCTTGAAACCTAAATACATCATTTTACAACCACCACAAAATTAAAACTTGTTGAGAACAAATTTTGTGGGAATTATTTATTTTAGTTTTTAGAGACTCTCATTTTAATGAGAAATGCTTTAGAGAAAATAAAGAATAATGTCTCTCTATATTCCTCAAGGAATAAAGGTTTTTTTGGGGTTTTTTAAGTCACATTTAGGGTTATGCATTGAATGGAAGGAAGGATGCTGCAAATCCATGGTCCATTCTGGAACACAGTTTAGCAATGCATAAAAATCAGACTCTGATGCAGATATAACATAAGAATGAAAAGATACAGGCATGTGAATGTTTCTTATAAATCTGTTTTTAATGTACAAAAATTGGAAACATCCTAGACATCCACCAATAGTGGTCTGATGAAGTAACATATTGCACATAAATGCAATACTATTCTTCAGTTATTAAACTTGACGTAGCTCAATATTTATTGCCCCAGAGATGTTTGTGACATACTGTTGAGTGAAAAAAAAAGGTGAAAAGTGCTCTAAGTGCAGGATCTCATTTATGTAAACTTATCTTTTTCTCTTAAGAAAGATATTCACTGAAATGTTATTTGTGGTTATTTATAGATAATGGGATTTTGTTAATTTTTTTCTGGGCATTTTTTGGTTTTTAAGTTTCTATTGTGTGTGTATATAATTTTAATAAAAACAACATAAATTCGTAGATGAATACTTTATAATGTAGTACAATCTAATAGAATGTATACTATTTAGCCCTATCTAACTGTAGTCAATTTGGCATCAGTTTGTTTAATATAAGAAGAAAATGTTAAATACTAATATATAATTTCTTCATGGAAATAAAATTTTAAAAAGCATTTAAAAAGATGATCTAAACAATATGACATAGTATGTCATTTAAACCCAATCTGGAAGAAAATACATTTAAAAACAATAATATTCCTAGAATTCTAAAAATCTTTTCACTTCCAATACCTTCTCATGAAAATAATCCTTCATATGAATGTTTTAGAGCTGGCTCATTTGATACCTAGCAATGAACTGGGGACACCCTGGAAGCATGTTCTGGTATTGGAACAGAAGAAAACCCCCAGCGCTCAAACCTTTTCTCGTGGTGAGCAGTGCTCAGCTGATTGATAAACTTGCTCCTCTGATTGCCACTGGTCGCTACACATGCTCATTATATACATATTTGGAAGCTCTTAAAATGTACAGTTTTAAATGCAAAGAAATGAATAATCATTTTATTACTTGATTGCTATAGGTAAAGATTGAAACTGTTGTTACTACACTTTTAACACAAACTTCCAGGAATGACCTCACGAACTAAGTTTGAGAAACGTAAGTTGAGAAAAGCTATCCAACTACTATAAGGAAGACCATGAAAGATATGCACATTCTACAAGGAGGATTCCATGGTACATTCAGAACTATAGTCTTAGAGCACTTAGAAAGAAAAAAAAGCTGAAACCATAAAAATCCTACAAGAAAGCATAGGCAGTAAGCGATTTGGTGATGATTTTTAAAATCTGACACCCAAAGCAACAAAAGCGAGAATAAAGAAGTGGGACTACATCAAACTAAAAAGCTGCACAGCAAAGCAAACAATCAATACAATGAAAGGCAACCTACTGAATGGAAGAAAATATTTGCAAATCATACATCTGATAAGGGGCTAATATCCAAAATACACAAAGAACTCATATTACTCAATAGCAAAAATACAAACAATCCAATTAAAAAATGGGCAGAAGGTCTGAATAGACATTTTTCCAAAGAAGACATTCAGATGGCCAACAGATACATGAAAAGATGCTCAATATAATTAATTATCAGGGAAATGCAAATCAAAACCACAATAAGATATCACCTCACATATGTTGGAATGGCTATTATCAAAAAGACAAGAAATAACAAGTGTTGGCAAGCACGCAGAGAAAAGGGAACTCTTGTGCATTGTTAGTGGGAATGTAAATTGTATAGCCACTATGGAAAACCATATGGAGGTTCCTCAAAAAACTAAAAATAGAGCTATCGTATGATTCATGAATTTTACTTCTAGGTATTTATCATAAGAAAATGAAAACACTAACTCAGAAAGATACCTGCACCCCCATATTCACTGAAGCATTATATACAATGGCCAAGATATGGAAGCAACCTAAATGCCCATTAATAGATGAATGGATAAAGAAGATGTGGTATATATATATGTATACACATTATGTGTGTGTGTATGTATATGTGTATATATATATATATATATATATATAAACAGTGGAATATTATTCAGTCATAAAAAATGAACAAAATCTTGCCATTTGCAACAACATGGACGGACCTTGAGAGCATTATGCTAAGGGAAAAAGTCGGAGAAATACAAATACCATATGCACTCTCTTATATGTGGATTCTTAAAGCAAACAAAGAAAACAAACAAACAAACAAAACCCCAAGCTCATAGACACAGAGAAGAGATTGGTGGTTGCCAGAGATGGGGGATAAAGGGTAGGAGAAATAGGTAAAGGAGATTTAAAAAAAAAAGAAGATTGTTATAAAACAAAGCTACTTGTTTGCTTATTTACTTCCCATGCAGAGCAATGTATGTTTCTATATTTTATAGTTCATTATTTTCCCAGTATTTGATTTTATTTTAAGTAAAAAATCTTACAAGGTAATACATTTTTGTGATTTAAAAAAAATCATAGAAAACGCTTTCACTGCTGCTTGATTGATTCATTTATTCATTTACTCATGTATTTTGCTGGCAAGGCTCCAGCAGTGGCAGTGTGGCTCTGGAACCCACAGTTGCAGCAGCACTTCCCTAGAGCGCAGCTGAGATGTGTTCCTCCAGCAACAGCTGCAATAGCAGTTTTGATTCGTCAGCTTCCTAACTGTGGCTGAGATAGAAGCTGTTCTTTTTTCCCTCTAGGTCCTTCCTACTGGGAACCATCCCTGGACGCCCAGTCTATGGCTGCTCCCCTAGTTCTTGTAATAATGGGGTAAACACCTAAATCCCTGCATTAGATACCTTTCTGGAAGAAACACCTGTATCTCACTCAATCTATGTGGGTTTTGTTTTTTGGGGGGGAGGTAATTACATAGGAAATCTTTTCTCAAATTTTTTCCCACATATCTTGATAGTGGACATTGCCATTTTCTGCACAGGTACCCTCAGACTCCTTTTACCTCTTCCGTGTACATTCTCCCAGTTTTAATGTGCTTTTGCTTTCAACTTCCTCAGCTGCTACTCTTCCTCAAAGGACTGTCCTCAGACTACTGCAGCAACTTTGCCCACAGACACAGAGAACTGGAAGGGCCTGGGAATTTATGATTCCCTAAAGTAATGCTTAGTTAATGAATGATCACATTGGGAGATGAGAGTCCAGCCCCTAGCCTTAAGGTAGCACAGCTCTGAGGCTGTAACTTCTACTCCAGAAACATCATGTAGAATCAGGCTGAAACTGCTCTCCCAGGAATTTGCTGAAATTAAAACCTTCTTGATTTACTTTCTTCTTTGTTGTGTTTCTCTCTCTTCCTTACCATTTTCTTCTGGGAGCACTTCCTTGCACACAAACCCTCACCTCAGGGTCTGCTTCTGGGGACTCCAACTAAGATAATAGGTCAAATATTGCTTTCCAAAGACTCAATGATTTTGAAAAATTGAATTCAACAACATATCGTTATCTTCTGCAATAGACTAAAAGCTCTTTGCTCTTTGAAGATAAGCAGGAGTCATAGCTTATTCTGATGCTTTATCTTATTCTTTATTGAACCTGGAAGTAAGGTTTATACCAAGTCAGCTAAATTAGTGAATAAATGGAAGATATAGGGTCAGTTGTCATTTTATTTGGGATTTCATCTAGACATATTAAGTGAAAATTCTGCATCTCTCATTATAATTCCTGTGGATAAACTAGTCTGATATTCCCAGACAAAAAATGCTTTACTTCTGTAAACCACTATTAAGGGCTAGATGACAAAGATGCATTCCTCCTTGAACTTTTTTGAAAAAGTTCAAAGAATTAGGTGAATAGGGCAGTTACCACTTCTTCGCTCAGTTATGATAAATTGCCTTTTTTTTTTTTATATTGTGTTAGCAAGGGGAGTGTTCTTTTTGTTGCTTTTTAATTTAGCTTCATTTGCATAGTTCTTGAAATTGGAGGGCGTGTGCTGTAGAAGTCAAGCTTGTAAGCTTGTAATGAATGTAATATGATGATATGTCATCTAACTGAGACCTATTTAGCCTTTCTTTTCTATATAATGGAGGTGTAGTAAGTAACATGGAATATTAGGTTAACTGGTTATATTTTACTATTCAAGCCCAGCATGAAATCAATTTCCCATTGATTTGATTTAGTTCTGTGCATCAGGAAGTAGATAACTAAAGAAAGGAATTACAGTATTAATTCAATGCAGTTTCCTTAGTCATTCATCCTTAGAAACCAATAAATATTTATTCAGTACTCTGTTGAAAAATGAAATCCTCTCATCAGATAAAAAATTTCATTTCCATAAGTAATTTTCATACCTCCAGTATATATTTTCTCAAGAAGTAACTGGTCAGGGCTATGGAGTAAAATTTGTCTAATGATTTTACTGTAAATGGAAATATATTTTAGATTTTCATTCGTTTGCTTCATTTTTTCCCCTTCACACTTATTTTTCACAAGTTGTTGTCAAAAAAATAAGACCTAACATTGAAAGAGCTCTTTTCTTTCTTCTCTAAGCTTCAATGAATTAATATGTAGATTAAAGGCTTTGAAATTCATCTCCACCTGCAGGAGGGGATTGGCAGCACATCTTTTCTAAAGTTGGATCCCTGAGATTTGAGTTCTGCCAGGTGACATGGAGAGAGTGATCAAAGTTCTCCAAAAGACTGGTGTACACGAAACATTTTCTTTTTTCATGTACTCTTGGATTGCATGTCTTTCTGGAGGTGCCCTAGTTTTGGAAACACCACAATTACACTAATTATATGAACTGCTTTAACAAACACAAAGTGCTTAGAATAGCTCCTAGTAAATACCAGTTATGTTATAAGCCAATAATTCTTTCTCTGAAATGCTTGGTATCAGATGTATTTTGGAATTCAATTTTTTAAAGATGTTTAAAATAGAAATAAGAGAGATATACAGTATCTTGCACAATTTCTCCAGCACTTCCAAATTAAATACATTCGTATTTCTGTAGTGAAACACATGAATATTCATATAAAGTATATCATAAATAGTCTCATGTTAATTCAGGTCAGATTGTGTCATGGAAAAATTGTTTTTAAACTTTTGGTTTTTAGAGATCTTTTGATTTTGTAATTATGGATAAGAGATTATGAACCTATATCATCATCATTCGTTTAAAAAAACAGACTTTTTTTAGAGCAGTTTTAGAGTCACAGCGAAATTGGGTGCAAGGTACAAAGATTTACCATATATCTTCTGTCCCCACACATGAACAGCTTCTGCATTATAAACACCCCTCACCAGAGTGATACATTTATTATAATTTATTAACCTGTATTGACAAATCATATCACCCAAAGCTCATAGTCTACTTTATGGTTCATTCTTGGTGTACATTCCATGGGTTTGGACAAATATATACAGATTTTCCTTGACTTGCAGGGTTTATGTCCAGATAAGCCCATTGTAAGTTGCAAATATTGTAAGTCAAAAATGCTTTTAATACACCTACTGAACATCATACGCTAGCCTACCTTAAGCATGCTCAGAACACTGACATTAGCCTACTGTTGGGCAAAATCATCTAACACGAAGCCTGTTTTACAATAAAGTGTTGAATACCTCATGTAATTAACTGAATACTGTACTAAAAGTGAAAAACAGGATGGTTATATGTGTACAGAATCATTGTATCAAGTTGTTTACCCTCTTGATCACATGGCTGAATGGGAGCTGTGGCACACTACTGCTGCCCAGCATCAGGAGAGAGTACCGTATCGCTAACCCAGGACAAGGTCAGAATTCAAAATCTGAAGTACGGTTTCTACTGAATGTGTATCGCTTTCACACCACCATAAAGTTGAAAAATCATTAGGTTGAAATGTGGTAAGTCAGGGACCATCTATAATGACACGTATCCACCATCAGCCAGAGTATTTTCACTGCCCTGAAAATTCTCTATGCTCCACCTGTTCATATTACCCCTCCTCCAGCTCCTGGAAACCACTGACCTCTTTACTGTCTATAGTTTTGCCTTTCCAGAATGTCATATAGTTGGAATCATACAATATGTAGCTTTTTCAGGTTGGTTTCTTTCACTCAGTAGTATGCATTTAAGTTTCCTTTACGTCTTTTAATGGCTTGATAGCTCATTTACTTTATTGCTAAATAATATTCTGTTGTCTGGATGTACCACAGTTTGTTTACCCATTCATCTACTGAAGGAAATCTTTGTTGTTTCCAAGTTTTGGCAATTATAAATAAAGCTGCTTTAAACATCCATGTGCAGGTTTTTGAATGAACATAAGTTTGCAACTCCTTTGGATAACTACCAAGGAGCATGATTGCTGGATCATATGGTAAGAGTACATTTAATTTTGTAAAAAAACCTGCCAAACTGCCTTCCAAAGTAACTATACCATTTTACATTCTCATTAGCAATAAATGAGAGTTCTTACTGCTCCACACCCTCACTAGCATTTGATGTCTTCATTTTCATTAAGTTCAGAGTATTTTAAAATTTCTCTTGAGACTTCTACTTGGACCTATATATTATTTAGAAGTATATTGTTTAATTTCCAAGTATTTGGGGATTTTCCAGCTATCTTTCTGTTATTGATTTCTAGTTTAATTCCATTGTGGTCTGAGAGCAGACATCGTAAATTTTTTATTATTTTAAATTTGTTAAGGTGTGTTTAATGGCCTAGAATGTGGTTTATCTTGGTGAGTGTTCTATATGTGAACTTAAGAAGAATGTGTATTTTGCTGCGGTTTGGATGAAGTAGTCTATAGATGTCCATTATATCCAGTTGATTAATGTTGTTACGTTCAGCTATGTCCTTACTTACCTTCTGCCTGCTAGATCTGTCCATTTGTGATAATGGGGTGTTGGAGTCCCCAACAATAGTAGCAGATTAATCTATGTCTCCTTGCAATTCTAGTTTTTGCTTTATGGTATTTTATGCTCTGTCGTTAGGTACATGCATGTTAAAGATTGTTATGTCGTCTTGGAGAATTAACCTCCTTATCCTTGATAACTTTCTGAAGTCTGCTCTGTCTGAAATTAATATAGCTACTCTTGCTCTGTTTTGATTAGTGTTAGCATGGTGTATCTTTCTCCATCCATTTACTTTTAATCCGTATGTGTCTTTATATTTAAGGTGTGTTTCTTGTAGGCAGCATATAGTTGGATCTTATATTCTTGATCCACTCTGATAACCTCTGTGTTTTAATTGGTGAATTTAGACAATTGACAGTCAAGGTAATCATTCATATAGTTGGATTAATATGTACTTATCTGTTACTGTTTTCTGTTTGTTGCCTTTATTCTTGCTTCCTATTTTTGTCTTCCACTTTTTCTGCCTTTTGTAATTTTAATGAGCATTTTGTATGATTCCATCTTCTCTCATTTCTTAGCATATCAGTTATACTTCTATTTTTACTTTTTCTAGTGATTGCCCTACGATTTGCAATATGCAATGTCACTTTCAAATAACACAATATCATTTTACAGGTAGCGTAAATAACTTTTAATAACAAAATAATTCTAATTCCTTCCTCCAATCTCTTGTATCATTGCTGTCATTCATTTCATAAGTATATGTGTGTATGTATATACGCAGGATACATATATATACACATAATCATACATAATCAAATACATTGTTTCTTTCATTATTTTGAACAAATTGTTGTTTGTTATATCAGTGAAAAATAAAAAAACCAAAAGTTTTTATTTTACCTTCATTTATTCCTTTCTTTATGTAGACCCAGTTTTCTGACTTGTATTGTTTTCCTTCTCTCTAAAGAGCTTCTTTTAACATTTCTTGCAAGGCAAGTCTACTGGTGATAAATTTCCCTCAGTTTTATTTGTTTGAGAAAGTTTTTATTGCTTCTTCACTTTTTTTTTTTTTTTTTGCGGTACACCGGCCTGTCACTGCTGTGGCCTCTCCCGCTGCGGAGCACAGGCTCCGGACGCACAGGCTCAGCAGCCATGGCTCACGGGCCCAGCCACTCCGTGGCATGCGGGATCCTCCCGGGCTGGGGCACAAACCCACGTCCCCTGCATCGGCAGGCAGACTCTCAACCACTGTGCCACCAGGGAAGCCCGCTTCTTCACTTTTGAAAGGATAATTTTGCAGGTACAGAATTCTAGGTTGATGGGTTTTTTCTCTTAACACTTTAAATGTCTCATCCCACTTTTTTCTTGCTTGAATGGTTTTGAAGGAGAAGTCATGTTTTATTCTTATCTTTGCTCCTCTATAGGTAAGATGTTTTGTCTCTCTGGCTTCTTTCAGGATTTTTCCTTTATCATTGATTTTCTGTAATCTGAGTATGATATGTCTCGGTGTAGTTTGTTTGTTTGTTTTGGCATTTATCCTGTCTTGTCTTCTCTGAGCTTCCTGGATCTGTGGTTTTGTGTCTGATGTTAATTTGGAGAAGTCCTCAGTCACCATTGTTTCAAACATTTCTCCTGATGTTCCTCATTCTTCTCCTTGTGGTATCCCTGTTACACATTTGTTACACCTTTTGAAGCTGTCCCATAGATGATCTTCTACATTCTGGAGAGGTTGTTTCGTCCTTTTTTTTTTTTTTTTTTTTTTTTTTGCTTTTCAGTTTTGGAGGTTTCTATTGAGATATCCGCAAGGTCAGAGTTCCTTTCCTCAGCTGTTTCTAGTCTACTAATAAGGCCATCCAAGGCATTTTTCATTTCTGTTAGATTTGTTTTTTCCTCTAGCATTTGTTTTTGGTTCTTGCTTGGAATTTCCATCTCTCTGCTTACATTGCCCATCTGTTCCTACGTGCTGTCTACTTTATCCATTAGAGCCCTTAGCATATTAATCGTGGTAGCTTTAAATTCCTGGTCTGATAACTCCAACATCGCTGCCATATCTGCGTCTGCTCATGATGCTTGCTCTGTCCATTCAAACTGGGTTTTTTTCCCCCTTTTTATATACCTTGTAAATTTTTCTTGACAACTGGACTTACTATACCAGGTAAAAGGAATTGCTGTAAACAGGTTTTTAGTAATGTGGTAATGAGTTGTCGGCGGGGCGAAAGTGTTCTACAGCCCTAGGATTAGATCGCATTCTTTTAGTGACGCTATGCCCCTGGACTGTGAACCTCACAGGTATTTCTTTGTTGTTCCCCATGCTCCCTTTAGGTGGGACAGGATGGCAAGAGTTGGATATTTCCCTTCTCCCATGTGGAAGGCTAGAGGGAGATGGAATTGTGTATTTCCCTTCCCCCAAGTCAGTTAGGCTCTGATAAAACTCCAACAGTTTGGGCTTAGGTTATATAGTTTCTCCTGAGGGCAGAACTCGTTAAGACTAGAATGCTCTGGTGTATTTAAAAGTGGTTCCTGGGCTTCCCTGGTGGCGCAGTGGTTGAGAGTCCGCCTGTCGATGCAGGGGACACGGGTTGGTGCCCCGGTCCGGGAAGATCCCACATGCCGCGGAGCTGCTGGGCCCGTGGGCCATGGCCGCTGAGCCTGCGCGTCCGGAGCCTGTGCTCCGCAACGGGAGAGGCCCCAACAGTGAGAAGCCCGTGTACCACAGAAAAAAAAAAAAAAAAAAAAAAGTGGTTCCTTTTCCCCTCCCTCCACCAGAAGCTTGGGGAGATTTTTCTCTGATATTAAAACTCAGATAAGTGTGGGAGCCTCCTGATGACTAGGTGCCCCCAGAGTTTTTATCTCTCAGATCAAAACCACACCGAACCTTCAGCAATTCACCAATTGTACTTCACGTTTCCCTGCCCCAGCACAGAGATAGAGGATGAGCCTAAGCAAACCAAAGCTGGAGCAATTCACTGGACTAAGGAGACTGTATTTAGGATGATTTCATCTTCAAGTAATGGTAAACTCTTATTCAAACTAGCTAAAATAATAGTAAATGTATTCTACAATGAGAAATTCAGAGTCACAGTGGGCTCCAGGCACATTATATCAATGCTTTGGCTCTTCCTCTGCTTCTCTGTAACCTCTGGGCTCTGCCTGATTCTGTTAGCCTCATCTTCAGAATTTCATGGTTTGACAACATCTAGAAAAAGAAGAGGAATCTTCTCATCCAATTCTATTTTTAAGGAGTAGATAAACCTTTACCAGAAATCCTCCCAGTGCAAATATTTACTCACCTCTCATTGGCTAGATAAAGTAAGGTGCCTTTTCCCAAACCAATGGAAGATAAGTTATCTGACTGACTGATGCTGATCATATGAGGCAATTGGTGAAGTGGTATGAGGTGACAGCTTAAAGAGTAACAGGGATCTGCAAGGAAGTGCAGGGCTTGTCCTTGGAGGCCAGCTCTCTACGGTGGAACCTCTCCTTAGGCAATTCTTGCTTGCCGTACAGTTAGTGCCAACCATAGCACTCCTAACTCCAACAAAAACAGTGTAGCTCTTGATTCAACTGATGTTTATTCATTGAAGTAGACTCACTCAACTTGAAAGCTTACCTTCACCACCCGTTATTTTAAATTGGTCACAGCAAAGTTTCACAAAAGTGAGTTGGTTAGTGAGTAAGAGAATATGATATTTTGGTCACAAGATTGGAAAGTTCACCAGCTGTTGCTCAGTTGGCGTAATCTTAAAAGCATTTTACTTTAAATAATTATGGACAAATTGTAAAAGTATCAAGAATGACTGGATTCTGAGGTAAGAATCTAGCCATACGGAAGAAAACTGTTACTAATGTGGAAAAATCAGGTGGCTTTAGGAACTAGCAAAGATAATTTTTAGTTGAAACTTAATCTCAAAACTCTCTCTCTTTTTTTTTTAATTCAAGTGCTTCTGCCTAAAAGAATTAACACACTTCACTTTAATGTTTAGTGACTTTTCTCATGCTGAAACTTTAACCAAACAGTTTCCTAATCTAGTTAATCTTGTTTACATCAGTTTATTCAGTCTAAGAGTCCCATGGGAAAAAAAAAAAAAAAAGTCCCATGGAAGAATAAATACAGTGAAGACACCAAGAAGAAGAGCATCCATCATCCATATATTCCAACAGAGGTCTTATTTTTTTCCTTTTTGGACACACTTTTAGGGAAATGGTAGCAAGTGATAAATAGGCTGTCTTGTGTATTTTGATGTCTTCAAGATCTTCCAAAATGTCTACAACGTACTAGCATAAAGGTCAAGCTCTTGCAGGCATTAATTATTTCTGAATGGTGACATTTATCCATAAATCTTAATATAAACCATGCTCTAAAATAACGTTGAGCTGGCTGCTTTTCCAAGTTTAAAAATATCAAATAATCCCCTTAGTCAGAAACACAAGGGTAGAATTAAGAGTAACACCTTCCAGTAATCAGCTAGATCAGAGCTATAGAATTAAAAAAAAAAAAAGATTAGATACAAACTAAAAAGATTAAGTGAACCAAAAGGTATTAAATATGCCTCGACTTAGAGGTGCTGTCTGGCCAGGAAATGCTTACACACAATGCATTGAGTACTTACAATATATTAGGCATTGTTCTAAGTATTTTCTGTGTAGTAATTTGTTTAAGCCTTACAAGAACCCTATGAAGTAGGTACTTTTATTCCCATTTTGTAGATAGAAGAACTGAGATACAGCAAGATTAAGTAAAAGATGACATAGCTGATAATGGATGGGGCCAACATTTGAACCCAGGCAGTTTGATAGAAGTTGTCATATCCTCAAACGCTGAATAACTTGACCCTGAATATGCTGGGATAGCTGTCTGAGAGGATAGCCCCTGCTATACACAGAATGTTTAGTAACATGGTGTTAGATGCAAGACTGCTTAGAAATGAAAACAGAGAAGTAACAACTGACACTGCAGAAATACAGAGGATCATGAGAGATTACTACAAGCAGTTATATGCCAATAAAATGGACAACCTGGAAGAAATGGACAAATTCTTAGAAAACCACAACCTTCCGAGACTGAACCAGGAAGAAATAGAAAATATAAACAAATCAATCACAAGCACTAAATTGAGAATGTGATTAAAAATCTTCCAACAAACAAAAGCCCAGGACCAGATGACTTCATAGGTGAATTCTATCGAACATTTAGACAACAGCTAACACCTAGCCTTCTCAAACTCTTCCAAAATATAGCAGAGGGAGGAACACTCCCAAACTCATTCTACGAGGTCACCATCACCGTGATACCAAAACCAGACAAAGATGTCACAAAGAAAGAAAACTACAGGCCAATATCACTGATGAACATAGATGCAAAAATCCTCAACAAAATACTAGCAAACAGTATCGAGCAGCACATTAAAAGAATCATTCACCATGATCAAGTGGGGTTTAACCCAGGAATGCAAGGATTCTTCAATATATGCAAATCAAACAATGTAATACACCATATTAACAAACTGAAGGAGAAAAACTATATGATTATCTCAATAGATGCAGAAAAAGCTTTTGACAAAATTCAACACCCATTTATGATAAAAACCCTCCAGAGAGTAGGCATAGAGGGAACTTACTTCAACATAATAAAGGCCATATGTGACAAACCCACAGCCAACTTCATTCTCAATGGCGAAAAACTGAAACCATTTCCACTAAGATCAGGAAAAAGACAAGGTTGCCCACTCTCACCACTCTTATTCAACATAGTTTTGGAAGTTTTAGCCACAGCAATCAGAGAAGAAAAAGTAATAAAAGGAATCCAAATCAGAAAAGAAGTAAAGCTGTCCCTGTTGCAGATGACATGATACTATACATAGAAAATCCTAATAGAGCTAATCAATGAATTTGGTAAAGTAGCAGGATACAAAATTAATGCACAGAAATCTCTTACATTCCTGTACGCTAATGATGAAAAACCTGAAAGGGAAATTAAGGAAACACTCCCATTCACCACTGCAGCAAAAAGAATAAAATACCTAGGAATAAACCTACCTAAGGAGACAAAAGACCTGTATGCAGAAAATTATAAGACACTTATGAAAGAAATTAAAGATGATACAAGCAGCTGGAGAGATCAACAATGTGAAAATGACTCTACTACCCAAAGCAATCTACAGATTGCAATCCCTATCAAACTACCAACAGCATTTTTCACAGAACCAGAACACAAAATTTCACAATTTGTATGGAAACACAAAAGACCCCGAATAGCCAAAGCAATCTTGAGAATGAAAAATGGAGCTGGAGGAATCTGGCTCCCTGACTTCAGAGTATACTACAAAGCTACAGTAATCAAGACAGTATGGTACTGGCATAGAAACAGAAATATAGATCAATGGAACCGGATAGAAAGGCCAGAGATGAACACATGCACATATGGTCACCTTATTTTTGTTAAAGGAGGCAAGAATATACAGTGGAGAAAAGACAGCCTCTTCAATAAGTGGTGCTGGGAAAACTGGACAGCTACATGTAAAAGAATGAAATTAGAACACGCCCTAACACCATACACAAAAATAAACTCAAAATGGATTAAAGAACTAAATGTAAGGCCAGACACTATCAAACTCTTAGAGGAAAACATAGGCAGAACACTCCATGACATAAATCACAGCAAGATCCTTTTGGACCCACCTCCTAGAAAAATGGAAATAAAAATGAAAATAAACAAATAGGACCTAATGAAATTTAAAAGCTTTTGCAAAGCAAAGGAAACCATAAACAAGACGAAAAGACAACCCTCAGAATGGGAGAAAATATTTGCTAATGAAGTAACTGACAAAGGATTAATCTCCAAAATTTACAAGCAGCTCATGCAGCTCAATATCAAAAAAACAATCAACCCAATCCAGAGTTGGGCAGAAGATCTAAATAGACATTTCTCCAAAGAAGATATACAGATTGCCAACAAACACATCATCACTAATCATTAGAGAAAAGCAAATCAAAACTACAATGAGGTATCACCTCACACCAGTCAGAATGGCCATCATCAAAAAATCTACAAACAATAAATGCTGGAGAGGGTGTGGAGAAAAGGGAACCCTCTTGCACTGTTGGTGGCAATATAAGTTGATACAGCCACTATGGAGACCAGTATGGAGGTTCCTTAAAAAACTAAAAACAGAACTACCATACGACCCAGCAATCCAACTACTGGGCATATATCCTTAGAAAACCATAATTCAAAAAGAGTCATGTACCACAATATTCATTGCAGCTCTATTTACAATAGCCAGGACATGGAAGCAACCTAATTGTCCACCAACAGATGAATGGATAAGGAAGATGTGGCACATATATACAATGGAATATTAACCATAAAAATAAACGAAATTGAGTTATTTGTAGTGAGGTGGATGGACCTGGAGTCTGTCACACAGAGTGAAGTAAGTCAGAAAGAGAAAAACAAATACCATATGCTAACACATATATATGGAATCTAAAAAAAAAAAAAAAAAAGGTTTAGAAGAACCTAGGGGCAGGACAGAAATAAAGACGCAGACAGAGAATGGTATTGAGGACATTGGGAGGGGAAGGGTTAGCTGGGATGAAGTGAGAGAGTGGCATGGACTTATATATACTACCAAATGTAAAATAGATAGCTAGTGGGAAGCAGCCACATAGCAGAGGGAGATAAGCTCGTTGCTTTGTGACCACCTAGAGGGGTGGGATAGGGAGGGTGGGAGAGAGATGCAAGAGGGAGGGGATGTGGGGATATATGTATATGTATAGCTGATTCACTTTTTTATACAGCAGAAACTAACGCACCATTGTAAAGCAATTATACTCCAATAAATATGTTTTTTAAAAAAAAAAGACTGCTTAGAGTTTAAGGGCAGGGACTATGGAGCCAGACCACTGCCACTTAGTAACCAGGTGTCTGTGAGTAGGTTACTGAACTTCTTTATATACTTCTGTGCTGTAAAACTGGGCTAGTGATTGCACCTAGCTATACCCCAAATTTGGTGTACATAAGATTGCTGGAAGGTTGTGATGCAGTAAAACTGGTGCAGGGCCCAGGAATCTTCATTTTAAATAAGCACCTCAAGTAATTCTGACACAATCCAATTTCCTTTGGGAAATAGTTAATTCTATCTCATAGGAGAGGTGAGGAGATCATGCCTGTGAAACACTGAGCAGAGGCCTGGCACATGATTGGTGGGCAGAAGGGCAGCTCTTGTCTCTTTCTGTGTTGCAGAGGTGGACCTGGGTCAGGGCAGAGTGAGAGGAGTCTCAGATCTCAGATGATATTGCAGATGCAGGGACACAGTGTGCTAGGATGATGGTGACGATGACAAAGATGTCGATGCTGATCAATATTCTGGTACCCTCTGTTTTGAAATAGGTATCGTAAGGAGGAGAAGAAAGAGGAGGTTACCAGTTCCTCCTATTTTCATCCCCAAATCTCCTTAACAGGAGTTGATTAAGTTTGCCTTCAGGTTTAACAGAAGAGATCTACTCTATTTTAATTGTCCCTCTGCTCATTCTCTCTGCATATTTCCTTGTGTACTTGCACACGCCAATTTCCTTTACTAGCAGCAATCTTTCACACTGCAATTTAATGTGAAAAACAGAATGCAAATGTCTAGATGAAGTAATGTTTAGTTTGAATATGTTTCAGCAAAGTGTCATTAGTCAGCTGTAACAAACACACATACCCACTTAACAAATCCTTCCTTGTTTTGGTGGAGTGAAGTAGTGAGGAAAACTAGAGCTCTTACCATACTTAAAACAAAGGAAGGAAATCCATGAGGATGGATAAGTTGTAGAAAGAGTGCTGAAGATGCCATACTAACTAAACACTGTGTCTAGCTCTGATTGACTGTGTTCTTTCCATTGGCCCTGTGCCCTTTGGAGCCCTATAGAAGGGTCATTTTTCACACAGCTGCAAACACAGCCAGCTCTTTTGCATAACTTATACATTTTTCTTAAACACAACTTTTTTCCAGAGGATTTTGTAATGGAGGCACCGTTATAGTATGGTGTAACATCTGGGCCACAGAATGTAGTCAAAGACTAGATCCACAACCTATCTCATCGTAAGTAAATGTTGTGGGTGTATTTTAAGGTCGTTAATATAACGACCTTCACACTACCACTAACGTATCTTAAAGTAGAACATTCATAAAATATATTTCATTTCTTTCATGTATTTTAAAAATCACAGGGCACAAACATGCATTGGAAGTCCTCAGGGAATGTGGCTTGGGTGCTTTTGGATTTTGGTGGAAAAAAGAAGGCAGGCTCCACGCCCTGGAGGTACAGCATGAAATTTGGAATCAGGGTCACCAGGCGTGGGATTTGTGTGACCTTCTGCAACTCATTTAACAACACTTAACCTCAGTCTTTTTATCTGTAAAATGATGAGTCATGACAATTAAATAAAATGTAAAATGACCTATCTGGTACATAACACAGAGACATTTAAGATAGAGGAGCTCTTATAATTTTAAATATTTTTATTGTCTTATCTCTGTACCAGGACATCAATTGGCATGTGCTTAGGCAATTATATACTAAAAATCTAATTCTGTGTTAGTTTCTGAAATTTTGTGTATAGTGTGGTTCATGGTAGTTAAAAATACATAATGAATACCATAGTTAACACGTATCTGACCTGGAGCCTTAGAATCACTTAGAGAATAACCTGATGCTTGAAAATGCAGCAGGCATCTTGTAACCAGGAGGCCATATACATGAGAACAAATGACAATGTCTAATAATAGTGGAGCAGAAAGACTGGCAGAGCCTGGGACACGTATGCAATCACTGACTAAATTATATTAGCCCTGGACTGCCTCTCTCTGTAGCACACCTTGTTATATCAGAAAAATAAACTCCTATTTGTTTAGGTCATTGTAGTTCTGTTTCTTTACTTGCAGATAAATACTATTCCTGTCAATTAATAAGACTAAACCCTTCTGGGTGAGATTTCCCCCCTGCTCCAAAGAACAGATGACTCAGCTGACAAGATGGAGTATGGTTGAAACTAAGTAGAGACTAAGGTCATTAAACCTCATGGCACTGGAGTGGACAGAGGATCTTTCAAGAATTACAGTGCCTATTGTTCAAAGTTGTTTGCAATGCTGTGTTATTGTAGTAAAACCTATTTGCTTGTTTAATATTTTGTGAATGAAATCTTGCGGAAATTAGCAAGGGTTAAATTCCTCACCTGGATCAAAAAGGTGCATAACAGAGAGACCATATGTGGAAGCAGGAGCCCCAAGATCAAATTGATTTTGGGAACCTAAGTCCATGTGGAGTGCATGAGAATTTGGGGGTGGGCTCTATGCTGGCACAAGTTGTGGTATTTATGGTTGGGGTTTAAACTGGTTTTACTGGGGTTTGGGGGTTGGAAGGTTTCTTTATGACATTTGGATTGCATGTGTTTAATCCAATGACTTTAAAGCAAATTGGCCAAATTTGCTTTAAAGTCCTAACAGTGTACTTTTATTACTAAGATGTCAGAATGTTTTTGAACATGTTTTAGTTTTCCTCTTCTAAATAGGGGGGGATCTAAACATAAATCTAAATAGAAGAAAAGATAAAATGGTGACTTGATTCTTATCATGCTACAGAAGTACAAGAATAGTAAAGAATGTCATTTATGTTAGATACTATACTTTCGCTCACTCAACCTCCATTTCTTCCAGTTGGAGAGGTTGAAAAGATAAAACTACATTTTCTAGACTCCCTTGCAGCTAGGGTTCTGAATGTTAATTTGTTTCGGCTAATTAATGCACCCAAGAGAGATCTGAAAGGTGGAAATAAGGTAGAAACCCTCTTCCTGTGGTTCTTGGCCATTGCTTCTAGCATGTAAGTTTCTGGATGTGTGAACCTTGCACACAGCAGCATTCCAAGGTCCAGTCTCCAGCTTTCTGGGTGTTTGTTTATTTTTTAAAATTTATTTTATTTATTTATTTTTGGCTGCATTGGGTCTTTGTTGCTGCATGTGGGCTTTCTCTAGTTGTGGTGAGCGGGGGCTACTCTTGGTTGTGGTGTGTGGGCTTCTCATTGCAGTGGCTTCTCTTGTTGCGGAGCACAGGCTCTAGGCACCCGAGCTTCAGTAGTTGTGGCTCGTGGGCTCTAGAGCGCAGGCTCAGTAGTTGAGGTGCACAGGCTTAGTTGCTTCGCGGCTTGTGGGATCTTCCTGGACCAGGGCTCGAACCCGTGTGCCCTGCGTTGGCAGGTGGATTCTTAACCACTGCGCCATCAGGGAAGTCCTTTCTGGGTGTTTAGAGGCAGATGTAACTTTAGCAAAAGTCATTCCTATTTGTGAGGCTGACGTCCTATTTCAGATATGGGCCTTTGTGGCCACTCATATTCTGTGACTCTGCCCCCTTCTGCCCATAGATGACTAGAGACCAGTGCAAATGTTTAGTTAGGCCAATCAGTCTCTGTCTCCTGTGATTTAGAATTAGAACACAGATTTCAGTTCTGTGGCCCTCAAGTTTCAGGTGCATAAGGGTCATGAAGCGCTTGTGAAGAAGAGTCCAGTTGCTCCCCTTCTGGTGGGTCCCCGAAATGTCCATATTCCACCAGCACCTCCATGAGATTCTGATGCAAATCACACTTTGAAACTTGGCCCTAGCTGCTTGCTGGACAGGTCAGCTGAGAGGCCGTGTGGAGCCAGGACTACAGCCACCGTTGTGTGCCTGCAGAAGCGGAGAAAAGTGAGTCTGTTACTCTACATAAGCTAGCATGAGGGAGAAGGAGAGAGAGAGGCAGAGGGAGGGAGGGGCAGAGCAGAAAAGAAGAGAGAAGATGCCTTGGTTCCTGACAGTCCTGGTTTGCAGATAGACCCTTCTGAGTCCTCATCTTGGATATCACGTTCTTACCTAGTTTTAAAATATCCCCTTTTCGTTTAAACTAACTGAACAGTCTTCTCTTTTTCTTATCCTTCTCAAAGATAAAATGGCGAACCAATTCTTATGTATCTTATGACTTTGAAGACATTTTGGTTATATCGCATATTCTGAGTATGAAAAGTTATTTTTAAAGGTCAGTTTCACATGTATCTCAATTGTGAAGCCACTAGTGCCCCACTTGCTCCAGAAAATGGAGAATGAAGACTGGAATTACTCTACCTTAAAGTCTGGTGTTTCCACATGGGCTATAATGTTATATCAGAAGCTACAATGTGTTCAGCATGTATTGTTACCAGTCTTCTGATTTCTGCTTTATAGGTGAGGCCAGATAGGCTCAGAGAGATGAAAAACTTACCCAAGATCACACAGCTAGGAGATGCTTGTTCCAAAATTTGAACCCAGGCCACTCTCCCTATCTCCCCATGTTCCTGCTTCATAAACACAAACATTGGAGATACATAAGTGAACAAAGGAGAACAAAATCCCTGAACTCACAGAGCTTATAGTCTAGTGAGGGGAGATGACAATAAATGAATATAAGTGCTTGGAAGAAAAGTCAGGTTGAAGAGGATACAAAGAGACTGAGCAAAGATGTGTGTGTGTGTGTGTGTGTGTGTGTGTGTGTGTGTGTGTGTGTGT
>NW_021703783.1:59548366-59737250 GCF_005190385.1 Monodon monoceros
TGTGTGTGTGTGTGTGTGTGTGTGTGTGTGTGTGTGTGTGTGTGTGTGTTTTATGTAAGGTGGCAGGAGAAGGCTTCTTTGATAAAGTATCGCTTGAGCAGAGACCTGAAGGAAACGAGGGAGTGAGCAATGTGGCTATAGGAACAAGAGTGCTCAAATTAGAGGGAAAGGAAATGTTTAATATGTGGCTCTGAGAATTGACAGAGGTAATAATCTTTTTCTACATGCTAAAGTAAAAAATGTGAGCACTGTAAGAGCATATACTTTCTTAGTTATCTGATTTTACCCCCTTAATTTTATAATTCTTTCTCCCTTACTTTCTCATCTCTACTCTAACACAGTCCTAGCTTACATAGTTGAAAAAATATTTTAAGTCATTTTTACATGTATGTAAAATTTTCTGTGCACCTGTGACCTGCATTTGCATTAGCTGCCTGGTCGTCCTTTCATGGTGAAGAGAAAGCTAGTCAAAGGACTTTACAGCTAAAACCCGAATAGAGGGTATATTAATTCCCTAGGGCTGCTGTAACAAATTACTGTCAGCAAGGTGGCTTAAAACAACAGAAATTTATTCTCTCACATTTCCAGAGGCGAAAAACGTGAAATCAAGACGTCAGCAGGGCCATTCTCCCTCTGAAGGTTCTAGGAAAGAATCTTTCCTTGCCCCTTCCTGGCTTCTTGTAGCTGTGGCAATCCTTGGCGTTCCTTGGCTGTAATAGTATCACTTCAATCTATGCCTCTGATGGCACATGGCCTTCTTTTATGTGTGTCTCCGAACCTCCGTCTCCTTATAAGGATGCCAGTCACTGAATTTAGGGCCCACCCTAATCCATAATATAACCTCATCTTAACTTGATTACATCTGCAAAGACCCTATTTCCAAATAAGGTCACATTCACAGGTTCTGGATAGACATGAATTTTGGGGGTATGCTATTCAACCCCTTATGGAGGGGAAATCCTAAATATAACCTTCCCACCAATCATGTGGAATTCATCTCTTCCATCCCATCCCCAACCTCACAGATACAAATTGATTCACTTAAGTGTTTCATTTACAGTAGGAGTCAGCAAACTTTTTCTGTAAAGGATCAGATGATAAACATCTTAGTCTTTGTGGGCCATCAACTCTTCTGTTGTAGCATGAAAGCATTCACAAACAATACAAAACAAGTGATCATGACTATGTTCCAGTAAAACTTTACTTACAAAAACAGATTACAGGCTGGATTTGCTGGGGCTTATAGTTTGCCAACTCCGAATCTATAGCACTGAGAAACTGCTATCAAAAAAGAGAGAGAGAGAGAGAGAGAATATATACAGCTGCTTAAATTCCTACATTGGTAGAGATTCCAGTAACACTGGTTGAATTGTGGTTCGGAAAAAAATAACATTTTCCAAAGAATTATATCCACCTCTTTGAATAACTCCTACTTGCCCATTTGTCTCAGATACTGAAGAACATTAGAACGGGAGAAAAGGAGGAAAAAGTTTAGGTGTGCCAGGCATACTGGAGTTAAAATACTAGCTGAATATTACTGTGAAACAATGTGGTTTGTAGTATTTTGCAATAAAGTAAATGTTATTCCAGGAAATACTGTAACGGTCATACAGCTGTAGCCAAGTAGCACCAATTTAGTCAACTGAAAAATGGTGCACTAGAGTGCAATTTAATGTGTTATGGAAGATTTTCATGAACTTGGTAGTCTGGTTATGATCATGGTGACTGGACCCAAGAGAAGCCAAAGGGATTTTACTAGAAACTTGAAAATATAGACTGAGCAGATTGTCTTAGGAATAAACAGCACTCATATTTGTTGAATCTAGTCCATTACAAGAAATATTAAGACAAAACAAAGTAGAAATACTTAAACAACATTAAATGGGGACTTCCCTGGCAGTCCAGTGGTTAAGACTTCACCTTCCAGTGCAGGGGGTGAGGGTTCGATCCCTGGTCGGGGAGCTAAGATCCCGCATGCCTCGTGGCCAAAAATCATAAAACAGAAGCAATATTGTAACAAATTCAATAAAGATTTAAAAAATGGTCCTCATCAAAAAAATCTTAGAGAAAAATCATTAAATGGCAAGGGTGAGACTTATAGGGAGGGGAATTTTCCCTTTGGAGAATGACATACAACCAAACACCCTGAAGAGCTGTAGCACTAGTGGGATTTAGGGGGTGGGTGGAAGGCAATGGAAAGGGGATCAATAAATGATCTAACCCTCCTGGCCTGTGGCGCAGATTGCTATACAACTGCCTTGCCCCAAGCTTTCGGCAAGAAGTGAAATTTAGACACAGGATGGTTTTCAAGACCCAGGACATTCTCCTCATGGCAGCAGCCACCTCAGTGAGGGGCCACCTGCCCCTTTGAGGTTGCCTCTCTGGTTTTTGGGCAGATCCCAAGATTCTCACCTCATCAGGATAAATGAGGGTGGATGGTAACTATGCGTCCTTCGTCACGTGATGCAAGCCCACACAGATGGTGTCACTGCCTCAGCTGATGTAGAAAATTTCAGTGGGGCTATTTTCCAGTGATGGATGCTACTTGTCAGTTGTAAGTGGATCTGAGTGTTCTTTTCATTCCGTGGAGTGGCCAGGCTGACCTGTGAAGATATTCTTTCTTTATCTGAGTTTCCTCCCACTGATGAGCGGGCAACGCGAGCCTAGAATTGAATATCTGTGATTAGTACTTGGGGCTCAGAGGAACGAGTGCATTCAACCTTGGAAACAGGGAAATACTGTTGCTCTCTTAGTCTAAGTTAAATTGGTAAAATAGCATTAAAAATAACAAGGAAATATCATAGGTCAAAAGGAAGAATGGCAAGGACTGGAAATCAAATCTAGATGGAATGTGAGAGAAAGTGGTACCCTACCTAATGTTACTGTTACATCTGAAAGACTACCCTTGGAGCAAGGAGGATGAGTAAGTTAAACCGGAGACAAGAAGGACAGCCTGAAGAGTAAGAACTGTCTACGTGTCACCATATCGCTGTCTTTTAGCAAGGGTGCTCTGACCAGCTGGTGGAAACTTTCTCACCCAATCGGATGGCATTTTGATATGATTATTGTCATAGAATCTATTAATTGTGCTGAGTACTTTATGTTATGATATCATCCAATCCTGACAAAACCTTAGGTGGTTATTATCATCTCCACTTTACACCTGGGTTCACCAACGCTCAGGGAGGTTCAACAATTTACCTGCTCTCTCACACCTAGTTAGTGGCAGAGCTGGGCTCAAGCCAGGTCTGTCTGAAATGGAAGATCGTGCTCTTACCTCTCTGCTCTCCTGCTTCTCATGTATGTTTTCCTCAGGAGGTGGGGATATTAGATCATCACAGATTGATCTCACTAGCCTTTAACATCATTCAACTAACATATTTGGTGTTGAATTCTGTACTTGTCAACTGTATTGGTTGGGGTGGACCAGACTGCTGTAACAAAGAGACTGACCTCAGTATACAATGGCTCGAACGTAATTGAAGTTTATCACTCTCTCACTCACCTCCCAGAGCAAGGCTGCCCTCCACGTGTGGAATCAGCAATTCAAATCCCTTCCTGCTTGTGTCTCAGCTGTTCCCTAGAGTCTTCTTTATCTGTAAAGAGCTGGCAGAAGGGGAAGAGGAAGAGCGTGGAGGAGGTTTCAAATCAGACACCTTTGAGCTCAAATATGAGCTCTGCTATTTGCAAGCTATAGCCTAAGCATGAAACTGCCAAGCCTCAATTCCTCATCTGAGATTTAAATGAGGTGTTGCATGTTCAGTCCAGGGCTCAGCTCAATAAATGTTGGCCACTTATTATTATGTACCTGGCATCCTTTCCTAAAAACCACTCTGTGACATTAGTATCAGCCCATTTTACAGAGGAGGAAGCTGAGGCCAAACAGCAAGTAAACGGCAGAACTGGAGTGTCAAACCCATGCTCCCAACCATGGGATAACACCTTCTCATAAGTTAAGTGGGGGAATAATTGGCCTCTGGCATAAGAGAACTGAATTCCTTATGCTCTATTTAAATGTTTTCAATATTAACTAGATTTAAAATGTAACTGTCAAATCACTCTCCTTTTTTCATCTACCGTAGGTCTGAAGAAGGGCAGGCTGCCTTGAACAAATCGCACGGCACCAATAGCGTGCTGGCAAACAGCCTGTGGAAACACTTGCTGACACAGACCAAAGGTGAACTTGAAGAACTTTTTTATTTCCAAAGTAGATCTTTTAAAATACTTTCTTTTAGAGAGTAACCACAAGACAAGGTTATACTTAAAAAAAACAAGTTTGGGTGGAGAAGATAGAGTTAAAAAAAATATTTTTTTACAAGTCAGAAACCATATGGAATTTCCACTCTCACATAACTCATAATTGACTTTGCCTGGTTTTCTTGAAACTTGACCCTCCAAACTCAGCAAAGTCTGAAGATGAGTTGTTGTCTAGAACTGATACTCTAAAGGCTCGCCTGTTACACAGGATGAGTTGTTTAGGAAAGAGGGGAGACTTACAGACTGGAGGAATGAGACATCTTTTTCAGCCATCAGTTTTTGACCTGATATTACCTCTCAAAGGCCTAATAACTTCTCTATTTCTGGACTAAAAAAGTACTCTTCTTGCTGTTCTCTTTTGATGTTTTCCAAGGAAATGAGGACAATTAGTACATGACCCTATTAGCATCTCTATGCCATGATCTATACACAAAGCAGACAAGGTTGAACAAAAACAAAGAGGCTCTTTGACAACCTAATTATTTGATGACCTTAGGATTAATTTTTGAAAGACATTTGTTCAGCATTTCTTTAATGGGGTATGGTTGTGACTGAGAGGAGAAATTTTTTTTTTTTTTCATTTAAGGATATTTTCTGCTTTTGCAGAGGAGGAGCAATATACATTTTGCCAGTTACAAAAGAAAACTGTGGAAACTAGAGGTAGTTGGCATAAATTTTCAGTATATTCCTATAATGTTTGGGCAAATCTTTATGGATTGCTGGGCTATCCTGATCCTCAAGCTAGTTCTGAAGCAAGATTCCCCTTGTATCAGTTAGCATTTGCTGAGTAAAAAATCATCCCAAAATGTAATGGCTTAAAATAACCATTATTATTGTTAATCTGTGGGTCTACTTGGCAGGTCTGCTGATCTGGGACGGGTTTGACTGATATTGTCTGGATTCTTCATGTGTTTCCTGTTAGCTGGTGGGTTGGTTGGGATCTGGCTAGTTTAGGAAGGTCTCTGTTGGCATGAATTATCTCTACACCAAATGGTCTCTCATCTTCCATCTGGCTAGACCAAACTGTTTCTTAATTTGGAGGCAGAAGTCCAAAGTAGAGAAAGCTGAAACACATGAAGTCTCTTATAGTTTGACTTTAAATTGGCATCTCATGATCTCTGCTTCATTCTTTTAGCCAGAGCAAGTCACTAGGCCAGTCAGATTTAAGATATGGGAAAATGGACTCTACCAACTAACAGGAGGAATTTGTAAAGTTGCATTGCAATGAGCAATGGATAAATGAGGGTGAGTGGAGAATTGGGGCCATGTTTACAATGTCTACCAATGGCCTGTAACAGTGAATTCATGAAGTGAATGAAGTTTGTCTTTGGTAATTCAATGCTCCCTTTCCTATAGCATATGTTAGTTGAAAGTTTAATGGATTCAAAATCCAAAGACCAGGTTCAAATCCCAGCTCTGCTATTTCTTTTGGCAAGTCATTTTTGCTCTCTGAACATTAACTTGCTCATCTTTAAAATGTTCTGCTATCTGCCCTCTGAGTTGTTTTTGCTATATAAGCTCTCACTCTCCGCCTTCTGAGTTTTTTGTTTTCGTTTCTGTTTTTGTTTGCTATATAAACTCTTAATAAATAAGGTTAAAAAACCCTCTGTCTGAGATGTTCGAAGGCTTTATGCTGGTTCTTGGCAGCTGAAGCTCTTCCCCCACCCTTCCCCCAATCCCTCCCCCATGCAAATATCTTCTGCTCCACTTATGTTTGTCCTTCAAAATCCCTCCTCACACCCTGGTCTGGACCTTCCCCAGTTCTCACTTTATCCCTCCATCAAAAGTCAATTCTCCTAATTGTTTTTTTTCTTGCCTTGAGATTATTTTGCTAATTTGATAAATGACTTCAACCCAAAATGTTGTTGATTCTAGATAAAATTGGCATTTTAACATCAGCCTTCTGAGGAAATCAGAACTGTTTCTACATTTCTGTTAAGCTTCTCTGGGTTCTCAAAGAGCTTTGCATGCACCTCTTCAACATTTACGCCATTTCTTGATCACTGATAAGAGCTTGACTAGATGTGCAAAGACCCAGCCCTGCCATGGACTAGCTGTGGGATTTTGGGCATATCACCTCACTTTACACTTTATTTTTCTCACCTCTGAAATGAGGAGGCCCTTCCAACTCTGAGAACTTACAATATTCTAGAATATTTACAAAGTGAAACATGGAGGATCCAGTATTGTTTCAAATATTTCTTTATTTTGTGACTTAGTAGATCAAGAATTTTATAGGCAATGACAACTTAAAAAAGAGGAAATCATAATCATCATGAAAACAGCTAATGTTTATTGAGAAGACTTAGATTCCCGCTTGACAAAAAGTTGTTTACTATAAAAATCACCTCATCGCTACTTTACTGTTTTAATGTCAATTGAAGAGTTATCACACCACAATGAATGGTTATGTCTTATATGAGAAATATTTTCTATATAGATGAATGGATGATAGAAAGAGAAAAATAAAAGCAAGAAAGAAGGGAGGGAGAGAAGAAACTAACATTTACTCAACTCTTACTCTGTGTGTGGTTAGAAATGGTCACAGAAACATGATCCCTTGGCAGAGATTGAGATGTTCCCCAAATTCGAGGTCCTTTTCTTCTTGGGCCTTCAGCCAGCTTACATCCCCAGGCTCTTACACATGGCTGCATCTATGTGCCTGGGTTCCAGCAGATGGAATGTGACTGGAAGTGAGGTATCCCACCTCCAGTGACTTTAAAAGCCTCTCAAACTTGCTTCTCCAACTCTTCCCCTGTCTAGCTTACCTGGATGGAGCTGATGCCCAGGGTGATCTTGAAAGTCATTTACTGAAGGTAGCACAACTGCTAGCAACCTGCTACCTTGAAGGAGAGGTGTGCTGCCAAAGAGGCACGCCCGCCTTGAGCTAAAGTGAGAGTGAGAAGGAAGCTCCTGTACTGTTTGAGCTGTTACACATTTGGGAGTCCATGTGTTGCAACAGTTTAACATATCCTGCTGAACATACAACATTAATTTTCAAATCATCTCTATGCAATAGATGCTCTTTTTTTTTTTTATAGAGGAGAAACTGAGGCTCAATGTGAGGAGGTGACTTTCTCAGGTTATACGAGTGGCAAGGCAAAGTTTAAACTTGGGTTAGTTTAACTCTGCTCACACAGGGACTGAGAACATTCCATTTGTGTATAGAGAAGAGCCTGCTAGAGCTTTACTACTGAAATTCTCATCATACTTTTACATGTTGGAAAAAGTGCACCATTTTATGAATTAATGAGCTAAGATAGTAATTCCTGTCACATTCTGAACCTAATATGAGCAAGAGGCAGTGTGCCATAATGGTGTAAAAGTCAGACAGAATCTAAATCTGCCGTTTGTTGGCTCTGTGACTTAGGCAAGTCATTTAACTTCTATGGGTCTCAGCTTTCTGATCTGAAAAATGAAAATAAAAATAAAAATTAAAAAACACAGATTTGCCTAAGAATGACTGGTGAATGGTTACCTGTCAAAGTTTCCTATTCCTTCCTCCCTTTTGGCAATAGCCCTTTCTGAAAAAAAAACAATGTACCTTGCACTCAACTGAATCTTATAAAGTTACTCTGTCCAGTGTTGTAAAAACCTTCAAAAAATAGGGTTGAGTATTAAAAGAAATAATATTTTGAAGATTAAAAGAAATAATAAATGTGAAGCACTTAGCACAGTACCTGGCATATAATAGGTGCTTAATAATATCATGATTTTTAAAAATAAGACAAACTGAACCCTTATTAGCACAGTGTTTGGGTATTGTGTTCAGAGTTGCTCAAACATTCCGGGTTTCCTTTTCCTGCACTTTTCTATTGAGATGTGATTTGCTTTACTATTAGCATAAGTCATAAGCATCCTGCTCTGTTTTTCAGAAAAAGGAGGTGATTTTGGGGCTGCAGCCATGTTCTCATTAGAGAAAATGAGGGCAGTTAATGGTTAGTGTTCAAAAACAAGGAAGCTCTCTTAGTTGCTTAGCAACTGAAGCTGGGGGGTGGCCAGAGACTGTGTAAGCAGCAGGGAAGAGAAAAGCAGAGAGGAGTGTAAAAAATGAATTTAATGTCCAGGTCATTCCCGGGTGGGTGAAAAGAGATTTACTTAGCTCTGGTAGTTATAACTACAGCTTATTTGTTACATGACTGGAAAATTTAATGAAATATTTTAAAATTCAGCAGCAGTAAGTCACAGTGGACATTTTATTGTTCTAATGCTATATGTACACTGTTTATTTAACATGTTGATTGAAAATGAAATATGGGAATGATTTAGAAGTCATCTAGATTTGGAAATCCGTCCTTCTGCACAGACACTACTGCCACCATGTGGACAATGCAGGGAGCCTACTGGGAGATGAAGGGTGAAGGATGGGCATGAGAGAGGGTCCGTCTCTGGGAATATGACAGTGGTCTGTACCCCTTAGAATAATTTTGAAAAATTCAAGTACACTTTTAACTTTGTACGTAAAACTTTAAATTATAAGTTTGAATGGTTGTAAGGAATAGATTTTCCTGTGGTTGTGGAAATCGACATTTTAAAATAAAACTGCTGTAACACTCCTTTAAATGTATACAATGGAAGCTAAATGCCAAAGGGATTTGATGTACACCATCAGCCATTGTAATATTACATGAGCAAGAAATTTTAAATGAATAATTTTCACACAATTCTTTTTCTCCTTAAACTTGTATTTGAATTTTACTTCCCTAAAAGATTTATATTGTAATGTTTTATGCATATATATCTTATATATAAGATACAATGTTATATATATAAAATGCTATATATATAAAGTTTTATATATGTTCTCTGTAAAAAAATAAGTATGTAAATTAGATTTTAAATTACAAAATATTTCTGTGACTGTAGGTTTTAGTTATCTATATTTTTTACATGTACATTTGATTAAAAACAAATATAAATGTTGATCAACAATTATAAAAAATTATAAAGTAGTGTTTTACTTGGAAATTTACGTCTTAGTGAGGGATATAGGGATTTAAAAAAATTAGTTCAATTATCTATGATGAATATTCATTATTGCTAGCATGAGAGACGGGTCAGCATCCATATTCTCTGTTTTTATCATTTTTTCTAGTTTTAAACCTCAAGAAACTTTCATTCACAGCAGTAAGTAATGGGACTGGAAGAACTTTTATTAGGCAATGTAACTCAATTTTTTGAATGATTTCTAAGTTACTTGCTAAATATAACCTAATACTCTTTCAAGATATATTTTTTAATGATCAGTGGGCAACTGGCTAAGTTTGGTTCAATGCTATTAAGTAAGAGCAAAAGAATTGGAAGCTACCTGACCCACAAAAGGATTAGAAACCCAGTCATTAGAATCATTTACTTTCTCAGGACAGATACCAGTATTTAAAATTGTTCCTGTGATGGATGTCCCATAGATACCTGTATCCCAAACAGTGTACCTTTGTAAACTTTGGTTGTGTGGGAATTAAGCTTTGTTTTTTTTTTTTTTTTGGCCACACCATTGAGTTCTAACCACTGGGCCTCCAGGGAACTCCCCAAGCTCTTCTTCTTTTTTTAAAAAAATTTATTTATTTTTATTTATTTATTATTTTTGGCTGTGTTGGGTCTTCCTTGCTGCCCACGGGCTTTCTCTAGTTACGGCGAGCAGGGGCTACTCTTCGTTGCGGTGCACGGGCTTCTCATTGCGGTGGCTTCTCGTTGCGGAGCACAGGCTCTAGAGCGCATGTGGGTTCAGTAGTTGTGGCTCGTGGGCTCTAGAGCACAGGATCAGTAGTTTTGGCGCATGGGCTTAGTTGCTCCGCGGCATGTGGGATCTTCCCGGACTAGGGCTCAAACCCATGTCCCCAGCATTGGCAGGCAGATTCTTAACCACTGCGCCACCAGGGGAGCCCCCCCTCCCCCCAAGCTCTTCTTTTTTAATGGGAAAAAGGGGAGACGGGAACAGAGAACTATAACAATACAACACAGAACAACATGACACAGCATCACAGTTATACCAGCATAACAGCTGGCCAGAGATTACCAGGGCTATCAAGTTTATCAGTTTTAGAAATTACCAAGATTATCAAATTTGGAAACAAATACAAATGGAATTTGAAGATACAAGGGAAATGTATTCCCTTTAAATTATTTATATATATATATATCTTGCAAAGTCTTTGCACATCCCAGGTTGAAATCACTGGTTTATCCCAAAAGCCAGTCTATGATGAAGCTTTCCATAAGTCTGATGCCAAATAGGACCGTGGTGGTAGGGGCAGAGGGGGGCATTGTTAAGTTTTCAAAGTGTTAAATTTGCTGACTTTAAATAACTCTTCCTTATTTTGCTGTAATGTCTTCTGCACTGAAAAAAAAAAAAAAAGAAATATGGTGCTAAGAGATGTCAGTATTGATTTTGAAAGCCCATGCCATGTTGGTGTCTCACTTACAGTGCTTTTTAAATTGTGCCAGTTAGAATAGCCTGAATAGGCTGAGGTAGTAAACAAGCCCAAATCTCAGTGATTTGAGAACAAGTTTTATTTCTGCTCACGCTCTATGTTCATTGCAGGTCGGCTTAAGACCATGACAGAGCAGCCCCACTCTCGGACAGCTGGATCGTGGCACAGAAAATCATGAGCATTCTCTTAAAACTCCTGCTTCCAGGGACACGCATCACTTCCATCTACATTTCTGGAAAAAGTAAGTTCATGGGCTTCCCTGGTGGCGCAGTGGTTGGGAGTCCACCTGCCGATGCAAGGAACGCGGGTTCGTGCCCTGGTCCGGGAGGATCCCGCATGCCGCGGAGCGGCTGGGCCCGTGAGCCATGGCCTCTGAGCCTGCGCGTCCAGAGCCTGTTCTCTGCAACGGGACAGGCCGCAGCAGTGAGAGGCCCGCGTACCGCAAAAAAAAAAAAAAAAAAAAAAAGAAAAGTAAGTTCATGGCCTCTGCTGAGTTCAACACGGTGAGGAAGTACAGACTTGGTCCAGGAAGAGGCAACAGATGTTCTGACAGATAGTACAAGCCCCCCCACAGCCATAAAAACCCCAACTCTAGGAACCATTGATTTACAGTCAACAGATGGTAATCATTTTCTAAAATTGTTAAATTAAAATAGCTATTTTAATTCTAGAATTATAAAATATTTCCAACATAAAGAAAAGTATAGAGATTAATATCACAAAGATGTGAGTACTTATATCCCCAAATTACCAGCTGTTAACATTTGCCATATTCCCTCAGATCCCTTTGTCACAAAGAGAAATAAAACATTGTAGGTGCAGGTGAAGCACCTCCAGTAATCCCATCTCATTCCCCTTCTAAACCCCTAACTTTTTAGAATTAACCCTATTCTGATGTTAGTATATTTTCTTTGTGCCTATTCTTTTATATATTTGTTACAAAGTGCTTTAAAAATATACGTGATGTAAAATGTATATATCTTTCTACAACTTTTTCCACTCAACATTATATGTTTTAGTTGTATCCGTGTTGATGCATATAGATCTGGTTGTTCATTTAAAGTATTCAGCAGTAGCATGAGATAATGTATAGATCACACTTTATCCATGCTGTTGGAACTTTAGTTCATTTATAGCTTTTTGCTGTTACAATGGAATGATAAACACCTATATATGTATCTCTGTGTATAAGACAAGATTTATGCCCTCTAATTGAAACACTTCACCAGAATGGCCTTGCAGGGTCGAAAAGCTAATTGCTTTTGCATACCAAGTTGAAGCTTCACAAATGGTGGCTCCAAAGGGGCAGACTCAACAAAAAGTGACACTGTGGCCCAGTCTTCCTGAAACTATCTGGGCAGAGAGAATCAGAGACAGCTTCACAAGACTCTCCTGGGCCTCTGAATTGTGCTCAAAGCAGATGAAAGATTATCATCCTAGAAAACTAGGTTTTCCTGGGGGCTGTGAGTGGTGTGGTGAACATGGGATTGAGAACCAGCAGATTTGGAGATGCCTTGGGGTTGGATGAAAATGGCCCAGCGGGGAATGCCGGGGCTGGGAGTGGACTTAGTATCAAAAGGGTAATAAGGACCAAAGATTGGAAGGAAAAATGTACAGCTGAGCTGATGTCAATTTGAACAGATAAGGACTGAGAACCCATATATCCTTCCTGGTGCCCTGATGCCATGGGCTGTAGTGAAATTGCAATTGCTACTTCCTGCTCTTCCCATTCTACTAGAACCCAATTTTGTTCAGGTGTCAACCCTTCCCCTACAGAGCCCATATGTTTCAGTTCCAAATATGGGTGTAAATGGAATAAAGATAATCCTACATCCCTTGCCAGTAATTGGTCTAAAAATGGACTTGTAATAAAATTTGAGCCAATAAGAACTGAGGAGAGATTTTTCTGGGGGAACTCTGAGAAAGTTTTTTCTTACTCCTTTGGAAGAACTTCCCACACGTTGTTTTTCTCTTCCTTTGAACTTGGCTTGAGTGGAAATGTAATTGCTGAAGCCTGTGGATAACACTGGCATGTGGAGTAAGGCAGAACCAAAGGAGTTGAAGTGAAACTGAGCTTGAATCATGGTCCTACCTCTGTGCTTTTAATGATGTAAGCAAACCAGGCCCTTTATTGTTTAAGCCTGTTTGAATTATGTTTTTAAATACTTGTCACTACAAGTACTGCTTCTAGAGAGTGGCAGGAAGTGTAAGTTGAGGAAGGGGGAGTGTGCTGAATTGAATGATATTATTCCAAATTGACTGAGATTAATTTCTGCCATAAGGTAGAATGAGAGATTAAAATAGAAATTAATTTTTTATTGAAGTATAGTTGATTTACAATGTTGTGTTAATTTTGCTGTACAACAAAGTGATTCAGTTATACGTGTATACACATTCTTTTTTATATTCTTTTCCATTGTGGTTTATCTCAGGATATTGAATATAGTTCCTTGTGCTATACAGTAGGACCTTGTTGTTTATCCATCCCATATATAATAGTTTGCATCTGCTAACCCCAAACTCCCAGTCCATCCCTGTCACACTCTCCCTCCCCCTTGGCAACCACAAGTCTACTCTATGTCTGTGAGTCTGTTTCTATTTCGTAGATAAGTTCATTTGTATCGTATTTTAGATTCCACATATAAGTGATATCATATGGTATTTGTCTTTCTCTTTCTGACTTACTTCACTTAGTGTGATAATCTCTAGTTCCATCCATGTTGCTGCAAATGGCATTATTTCGGTTTATATTTTTAATGGCTGAGTGGTATTCCATTGTATATATATACACCATATCTTTATCCATTCATCTGTTGATGGACATTTAGGTTGTTTCCAGGTCTTGGCTATTGTGAATAGTGCTGCTATGAACATAGGGATGCATGTATCTTTTTGAATTATAGTTTTGTCTAGATATATTGCCCAGGAGTGGGATTGCTGGATCATATGGTAATTCTATTTTTAGTTTTTCGAGGAACTGCCATACTGTTTTCCATAGTGGCTGCACCAACTTACATTCCCACCAACAGTGTAGGAGGGTTCCCTTTTCTCCACATCCTCTCCAGCATTTGCTATTTGTAGACTTTTTAATGATGGCCACTCTGACCATTGTGAAGTGATACGTCGTTGTTTTGATTTGTGTTTCTCTAATAATTAGTGATGTTGAGCATCTTTTCATATGCCTGTTTGGCCTTCTGTATGTCTACTTTGGAGAAATGTCTGTTTAGGTCTTCTGCCCGTTTTTTGATTGGGTTTTTGTTTTTTGTTGTTGCGTTGTATGAGCTGTTTGTGTATTTTGGAAATTAAGCCTTTGTCAGTTGCATCGTTTGCAAATATTTTCTCCCATTCCATAGGTTGTCTCTTTGTTTTGTTTATGGTTTCCTTTGCTGTGCAAAAGATTTTAAGTTTCATTAGGTCCCATTTGTTTATTTTTGTTTTTATGTCTATTGCCTTGGGAGACCTAAGAAAACGTTGGTACAATTTATGTCAGAGAATGTTTTGTCTATGATCTCTTCTAGGAGTTTTATGGTGTGATGTCTTATGTTTAAGTCTTTAAGCCTTCAAATAGATATTAATTTTAATCACAGAATATATACAAGCAGTCCTTGCTTTGCACAGTTCTGATATGCACGCATGTCAGTTACCATGGTTTAGTTACATAAACATGGTTCAAATTCCAGTTACTCTGGTGTGATATATTAACTGTGTATAACTGGATAAAAGTATCAACTTCACTGTTTCAGTCCACAAATCACTACATAAATAACAGATCCCGTTGTGATCAATGACCAATCACGTCAGTTCTTTCAAAGTCTGTTGTTCATGCACAAAGTCTGTTCATGCAGACAGAAAGGCATGTAGTCATGTTGCCTCTGGGTTTCCCAGTGATGCAAACACATGATATTTTAATAAAATCAATACTGGAAAGAAAGAATTGGCCAAAAAAGATGAAAGTGAAGCAAAGAAAGAAAAAAAGTGATAATGCTGGAGGCGAAATTTGAACTGAATATAAATGTAGTTAGAAAGAAAAAATTGATAGTGAGGATGTAGACTCTGCCACCATTTGAGAGACTATCGATATACAGTTAGAAGAACTTAATGAAGGTGAATTTATCAGTGTAAGCAAGGAAAGCGATTGGGATGAAAAGGATATAGATGCCCCCAGAGAGAGTGATGCCTGCAAAAACGCCACATTAAATGACCTCATAGAGATATTTCATCAAATTGAAAGTGCAAAGGATAAAATTTGGAAGCTGACTCAAACTTAGGAAGGAGTATAATAATCCGTCAAGACATAGAAAAGATGATCAGTACTCACTGTAATTTATAGGATGAGAAGTTAGGCGCTATTCAAGCTATTCTTTTTGTTTTAAATATAAATTTATTTATTTATTTTTGGCTGTGTTGGGTCTTCATTGCTGCAAGTGGGCTTTCTCTAGTTGTGGCCAGCGGGCGCTACTCTTAGTTGCGGTGCACGGGCTTCTCATTGTGGTGGCTTCTCTTGTTGCAGAACACGGACTTGAGACACGTGGGCTCAGTAGTTGTGGCACACAGACTTAGTTGCTCCGTGGCATGTGGGATCTTCCCGGACCAGGGCTTGAACCCATGTCCCCTGCATTGGCAGGCGGATTCTTAACCACTGTGCCACCAGGGAAGTCCCCAAACTATTCTTGATAAGTTTTTTTATAAAGAAATAAAACACTTTAATTCTCAATGTTTCTAATGTTTTAAATTACATACTAAATCAATATTAGTTTTACTACATTTTCATTTCCCTAAATATTTATAGTCAACAGTAAGAAAGTTTTTAATGTTTTGATTAAAATGTTTAAAGATCACAGAACAATTGTAATTATGCATCCATGCCTTTGCACCAGCCATTCCTTCTGTCCCTCCTCCCACCTCTGCTTCTCTACCTGACAATCTCATATGCATTTCTCAAAACCCAGGTCAGATGTTAAGATTGCTTTGCACAGTTTCAGCTTGCTGTGTAAAGAGAGGACTGCCTGGGAAATAAAGTCACAGCTTTCTGCACACCCAAGTTTGTGAGTCTATAAAATTCATACATCCTGAAAATTTGATAGATTTGTATGGATGTCTCCTTCAACATCTTGTTAGAAGATTTTGCTTTCGCCTAATAACTGGCATGGCATAGTACAAGGGTGCTGGACTAGGTTATTGGGAGGCTTGTGTTCTGGTCCAGCTTTGTGGTTAAGTAGCAGTGTAATCCAGGCCAAGTCACTTAAGCCCCTTCCATTTCCCCTCTGTAAAATACAGTGAATATGAATTTTCAAGGTACTTTTGAACTCTACATTTCTGTAATTCTCTACCATTATCAAAGAGAGATAAAGGAAGGGAGAGAAAAATGCACCCCCCCGAAAGACTATTGCCATTTTCATAGTAACAATAAATGTTTATGGAGTGAATAAATGATTAGCATGATTTTGGTGAGGTAGGTGGAGCTATGCAAATATTGATGCTGGTAAGAAGCTGCTGTTTACTAGCAGCTATAGCTGCTAGTAGCTATAGCCACCTTGATAACTTAGGGAACCCTATTATGTATTCTTCAGCTTGGTTGACCATTTATTCACATACTCATTGGGCACAGTGCTAGGCACTAGATGAGAAAAACTCAAGTCCTGCTTTGGAGGATCTCCCACCGTGGTGGGGAAAACAGTTCATGCTTCCCAAGGTAGGGGCATTTAAACTGGATTTTGGAAAATGCATATGAGATAGCCCAATAGAGAAAGAGAAATGGGGTTGGGAGGAGGGCATTTTAGGAAGAGAGGATGGCTGGTGCAAAGGCATGGATGCAGAAAATAATATGAACAGCACTGAGAGTGGAGTGATCAACAGAGGATAGGTGGTGGGAAGATTTAGAAAACACTCTAGGTATTTCTAGTAGGAAGGTTTTAACGGAGAGAATTAGGTGCTTACAAAATTGCTGGAAGGGATGGAAATGAAGTAGGGGGTTGTTGTGCAATGTTTACATCATGTCACCACGGCTGCTACCCAGAGGTTGGGGGATGCTGTTTCCTCACAATGGTTGGGAACAGTGTGAAACCACTGCCAATATCACAGCTGGTACATAGTCTTTGACTGGACAGTAGAATAAAGTATGGCTGGTAAAAAACTCAGCCTGATGCCATCTGTTACTATAGTGTAAGAGGAAGAACAACTTCAGCTTCCTTTCTCTCCACCAAATCCTGCATGAGTGTATTTAACTGACAGGATCACATCTAGAACCTGGTAGCAAGGGGATCTGGGAAATGTAGTTCCCAGCCTCCCAGACCCTGTGATAAAGAACTCAGAAAGGGATTGGGAATGAATGCTGAGGGTCAATAGACAATATCTAGCATAGCTGGGAAGCCAAGTTGGGACCAGACTGTGAGGGGACTGGAAAGGCATGCTAAAAGTATCAGAAAATGCTGCATGGGATGCCACTGAAAGTTAAAAGCAGGATTTTCACAATTCAATCGGTTTTATAAGCATTGATGGCATAGTAGATGCCATTCTTCTAAACGAAGAAAACCCCAAGCTCTATACCACAATAATTTATTAAATAAATAATATATGTATAACCATGCAATGAAAAACTCCTCTAAAGGTTTTTTAAAAATTATGTACAGTCAACCCTTAACACAGGTTTGAACTGTGCAGATCCACTTTTACAATTTTTTTTTTTCAAAAATAAGTACTAGAGGGCTTCCCTGGTGGCACAGTGGTTGAGAGTCAGCCTGACGATGCAGGGGACACGGGTTCGTGCCCCGGTCCGGGAAGATCCCACATGCCGCAGAGCGGCTGGGCCCATGAGCCATGGCCGCTGAGCCTGCGCGTCCAGAGCCTGTGCTCCGCAACGGGAGAGGCCACAACGGTGAGAGGCCCGCATACCGCAAACATACATACATACATACATACATACATACATACATACATACTAGAGTACTACAACACAATCTGGGGTTGGTTGAATCTGTGGATGCAGAGCCAGGATGTGGAAGAGCATCAAATATGGAGGGCAAGGGGCAGACTGTAAGTTATACATGGGTTTTCAACTGCATGGAGTGTCAGCGTGCCTAATGCCCACGTCATTCAAGCGTTAACTGTATTTGTGCTAACTCATCACCCATTTATTTATTGGGCGCACATTTTGTGACAGGCATTGTGAATACAGATATAAAGCACCCATGGTCTCTGACATTAAGAAGCTAATGTCCTTTTTCTTTTCGGTAAAGACTAAGAAAGTTTTAGAGGGTTATTTGGTAGGTTAATTCATTGATTCTCAAAGTACCTTCGGCTGAACCTTGTAAGAGGAACATCTTGTAAGATGCTAAGAAAAAAAATGGTCCCGCTATCAAACCAGGTTTAAAGAATTTGTATTTTATTTCCTCTTGCAAATTTCAACCTCTAATAAATCCTGTAGTAAAACATTAACTATTTAATTTTGTTTTACCAAAATTACCCACTGTTGACTCCTAATATGTATCAGCAGTTGAGTTCTTCAGAGCACAGTTGGGGAAAGACCAGCTGCTTGTATAGAAGAGCCAATCAAACTGAAGGCTACCACTGTGCTATTTACAAAAAAAGGGTTTAGATATGAGAGAATGAAAAGAAGAAAATTATTGTAGCTTCAGGTGTGATTTCATTTCAGAAGCATTTGCAGGACAGAAAGGACATTGAACTAATCAAACCAATCTTAATACTAAAAACATTAATAGCTATCAAAAATTAATTTCTTAAGGATGAGCTATTAAGTGCCATAACAATCATCTAGGAAGATGCAAATCTTGGACAGTGGAAGGTTATAACTATTTTAACAGGATGTTAAATGGTGAGCTTGGCCACAGCAGCAAATTATAGTTGCATTCCAAAAAATTGATCAAGGAGGTTTTGCAAACCAGTTACACACTATGGAACCCCTTAACCTACAAGGCCTTGAAAGAGCCTTGAAAGGGTGGAGCAAATGGAAATAGAAATGGATTTTGTGGAGAGTTATGCTGTGGTCCTTCACCTGTGGCTCTAGGGAGGCCTCCCTAGAGCCACTAAGGGGAGCTGTGGGGTGTTGCTCACCTCACCTCTTGCCTGCAGTTGAGACGCTTTCTCTTGTATGACTCTGGCCTGGGGGATCTGGGTGGGATCGCAGCTTTGGCAGAGAGCGGGGAGGCTGCGTGAGTTTGGCTGGGCCTTCTCTCCAAGAATCAGACAAAGAGCACTGGATGTGGGCTAAGACGGCAGATAGAGGCAGCCTGGGGCTGTTCTAAATCCTGCCCAGTAGGCTATCTGGAGTGGATGCAGGAAAATCAGAGACTGGGGGAGAATATCAGCTGGAGGAAAATGAATTGCCTGCAGCACAGAAAGTTCAGGCAAGTGTTCCCAAGCTGAGGCTTCTGAGGAACTGTCCACACAAAACAGCTCCAACCTCTGCCAGTCCCACCGTATGAGAAGCCTGCTTACGACAGCGCCTGTTAAACCGTTGATAATGCTGCGGCCTTTACCTCTCCCACTGCCCCTGCTTTGACCTTGCTGGGCACAGAAATCTAGGCCAGCTCACTGGGAGAGGAGAGATGCCCAGCAGAGAAAAGACAAAGGACCATCATCGGTGACCAGGCTACAGCGAGCCCCAGTGGCAGAAGTTTTAAATGCTCATTCTGCGTCGTGAACCGAGACTGTCTTAACTTAAAATGACTATAGAACTTCTATTATTTACAGTAACAAGGAGGTCACAGCACCTGACCTCGTGTTCCTACAAGGGTTAGTGCATTACCCCCACTGACCAGGCTTAAAGGGACACTGGGAGACAAAACTAACTTGCTTCCACGATTACCCCATGAGTTCTGCTTGTTCAATGTACCCTTTACACCGTTAAAGACAACCGACACAGGCATGTGTGAGAAGATATTGGTAGATGCCTGCAATACAGCAGGGCCTTGTTATAACGTAACATGCCACTAAATACAGGCTGGTAAAATCCTAATCCTGTCGTGTGTGTAGAAGCAAATCTATCCTGGGTTATTTTAGACACGTCTGTAAGATGAAGGCTAAAGACTGGGACAAGAAGTGATGTGTTGAATCTAACTGAAGGCTGGCAGAGGGGCGAGACCTGTTGCAGCAGGTCCTACGGTCCCTCCTTTCACCATTTTGGGGGTTTCCGGAGTCCCAAGTGCCAGGCTTGACGCTGGGGTTTCAAAGCTGTTTCCCCAGCACCTGACAATTTAGCAGGGGAGACTGACAACAACGCAACCACTAACGGACTCCGGAGATCATACGAGCTAAGGAAAGTCAGAGTAGGTCAGCGTGGAGGTTCATTTACAAGTGAGGGTTAACAATAGAATTTGGCTTTGAACTACAGGTGGGCATTTGCTAGACTGAGAAGCATTTAACCTTGCAGGTAACATGAGAAATCAGGAGGTAGTCTCACCTGTGATTCTTACATTGGTGAAGCTTCAGAGTCATCTGGAAGCTCCAAACCCCCAGTGATTCTATCTCTGGTAGAAATCAAAAGCTCGATAGTATAGTCCCACAACCCTCCCAAGCTCCCACATGATTCTGATACAGTAAATTTTGGCATTTGGGAACCACTGGAAGGGCTCAGCAAAAGGATCTGACTTGGGTTTATGAAGGTCTGGTTGGCTGTTCTGCAACGGTGAATGGTTTTACTGAAATCGGTACCCACAGAAAGCCCAACAAACACAACCAACAACTCTTGTTAAAATGAATTAACTTTTATTGCTATTTTATAAAGCTTAATACTTTGCTAAAGGAAAAAATTATATAGATAATATAGCCATTAGAAGAAAGAGCAGAGCTAAGTGATACAAAAAAAGCAGTAAGCAGCAATAAAATTAATACCTACACAAAACTAGCAGTGCAATAGATAAAGCAGAAAGCAGCTTTACACTGGGAAAAAAGTTATTTAAATACAGAAATAGCACCTTACAAAAAGGAACTGAGAAATGTAAACTTGGTAGGTAGATTCAAGTATAAAAGTTATACCCCCAACTCTTGTACCAGAATGAAAGGGTTTCACAAACCCTGGACAGTGTAGGGCACACACACACACCTCCCTCAGTGCTGACTCAAAGCTGCATTTCCTTAGCAGGATCACTGACAATCTTTTTTTTTTTTTTCTTCTTTTACGAAATTATACAATGATAGACTCAAGATTGCCACGGCTTCTTCACCACCCCTAATATCCAAGTCTAGCTCAGCTGCTCCACTACCATCAGTTGCTCCGTAACAAACAAATTCATATTCCCGACGGAAACAACCACTGCATTATTATTTCTACACATCACAAAGACACATGGAGAAGTGGGTACTGAAAACAAAAGGAACCTGCTCTTGGTTTTCTATTGCTAAGTATGGTCACAGAATCAAAATCTCATTTATGGGTTTGTTTCTTAACACCCCTCAAGAACTGTGGATCCTCTGAGGTTTATGTGGTCATATCGTGAACAGAATTACAAAAAAAAAAAAAGGATAGCAGAGAAGTTAAAGTGGTGGGCATCCAAGAACAGTGAGGGGAAAATCGGTCTGTGTTTTCATCTAAATATAGACCTCTCAAGTGAAAATATTTTGTGGAAGGTCTGAAGCATTGATATATTTAAAATGCATGTATCCTGTGCAGATTTATATGCCACGTGTCTCATAATCTACTTGAAAAAGGCATATTTTTATTTCGATAGGGAACCCATCGTATTAGTTCAGGGTAATCGTTACCATGCAATTAGATTAGCTGATGATGAGAATCACATTGTTTATCAGTTTAACTCTAGAGAATTAAACTCTAGAGCGTTCACAGTCTTGTGAACAAGGCGGAAAGAATATCATCTTGTAAACTTTAAAAGTTTAGTGTTGATAAAAATTTTATATAATAGCAAATTTATTTAATCTTGCTACCTACCTCAAGTTTTCAAAAATCCTGTGGGGGTGATAAGGCTAATATTATCCTGTAGTTAATATAAAGCTACTTTATTCAGACTCCCAGAGTCTCTTAAATTAATATCTTTATTCTTTCATATAACATTTTCTTGGGTCCAAAAAATAAAAATAAAATCCTACACCAAGATTCCACAGCTAAGAAGTATAAAAAAGGAGAGAGGAATAAAGAAAGGAAGGAATGAAGGAAAGGAGGGAAAAATGAAGGGAGGGAGGAGGGAGGGAGGGAGGGAAGGAGGAAGCCATTTACTCTGAAGAGACGATGAGGTAAATAATACATCTAGGCATACAAAGATCTAGTTTGGCTACTTAATGAAACCCTAAAGTAATATGGTTTAACAAAGGGATACTGGTAAGTTTCCAGAATTATATTTATGCTAGAACAACGATCCCCTGCACTCTCTGTTCTTATTTTGCAGTTCTAGGAAAAATAACTCTGATTTGAATATTCTTGGATTCTGAACATCAATGTGTCCGTTTTCCCTCTTATTCTTCCCAACATGAAGAAAAAAAAGTAAAAGAAAATAAAGTATCACCTATTGTCCTACATCAATTTCTACGCTGTCACTCTTCAGAATTCTACTAAAAGGTCCCAACTAGGTTCCAATTTTCCATATAATTCCTTTCTACCATCCTGATTTATTCAATAAACAGCAATTGCTAGAAGACATCCCATACCTGACGTTCTACAGTTAACATTTAAATTAAAACACGAGGGCATGTAGTGAAGGAAACTGAACATAGTAGGATTTTTTTTTTTTTTTTTTTTACAAACGAACAGTAAAACCTCACTGTTCACACAGTTATTGAGAAGCAGCTATCTGGCTGCTAGAGTTCATCTTAATTCTCAGGCCCAGCTCAGGTTAGCACAGTTCATTATAGCAAGGTGTGTCTTCACAGTTATTTTGGTCTTGACATTCCGTCATGTATATACACTTATCCACATTATTACTAGGTTGTAAAGTAAGTGCAGGGCAAATTATAGGAAAAAAGTACAAACATTCAAGTCGTCATACCCTGAAAAACATGTGTTTTGCTGTCGTTGTAAACTTTTTGCACTAAATCCCACTTCAGGAAAAAAATAAATAATACCATAGGATTCAAACTGAAGTTGGCTTCCTGATGAAGCCGAAGGAAGCAGTAGCTTTTTCAAACTGCAGAAAGGAAGTTTCTCTCACCACAGATCTACTCGGGGTGAGTGGGAATACACGTCAAGAACGCTCAACCCAGTTAAGTGCTAGACGGGCCTCCCCCACTTTAGAAAAACCACAAGGCTCCAGGAGGCTGTTCAGATCTCCTTCCAGCAACAAGATGATTCTTGAATGAAAACCACAACAGTCAGTTGGTGCTTCCACTGTGACACCACGAACAGAGTCTGGACTCTAACTGGTAAGAAATGCACGATTAGGAACAATTACTTTCAGGAAAATAGATGCTTCCTGAAGATGGATAGTTAACATTAGAACCAGGGGATGCAGGAGAGAGGAAGGATGCATGCTGAAGACCAGATGGTTTGCATTCTAGCTTCTGTTCACCATTAGGACATGACCTGTAACACAGGGAAATTCAGGCACCTCCATCCCACCCCTGCTGGGCAAAGCGTCAGGTTAGTCGGCCCCGCCGCTGGGGATTTCGAGCCTCCTCTGTGCTGAGCTGGTGTTTCGTGACTGATTCCTTTCTCTTCTCCTAAGGACAGGGTCCCCGAGGCTGCCAGGCGTCTTGAAAAATGTCTCTCGATGTGTGCGTCGGATGCTCTTGGGGGTCACTGGAACTGGTGACTAAAATAGAGAAGGAACAAAAAAGAGTACATAAAAACAGAAGTGAAGTCAAATTGTACCCAGTCTCTGAACTGGAAGCCCCCTCTTTTTTTAATTGAAGTAGAGTTGATTTACAATATTGTGCCAACCTCTGCTGTAGAGCAAAGTGACTCAGTTATACACATAGATGTTCATTTTTTATATTGTTTTCCATTATGGTTTATCGCAGGATATTGAATATAATTCCCTGTGCTCTACAGTAGGACCTTGTTGTTTATCTATCCTACATATAACAGTTTACATCCACTGATTCCACACTCCCAGTCCTGCCTCCCCCTTGGCAACCACCAGTCTGTTCTCTATGTCTGTGAGTCTGTTTCTATTTTGTAGATAGGTTCATTTGTGCCATATTTTAGATTCCACATATAAGTGATATCATATGGTATTTGTCTTTCTCTTTCTGACTTACTTCACTGAGTATGATCATCTCTAGTTAAATCCACGTTGCTATAAATGGCATTATTTCATTCTTTTTTTATGGCTGAGTAGTATTCCACTGTATATATGTACCACATCTTCTTATCCATGGACATTTAGGTTGTTTCCAGGTCTTGGCTATTGTGAATAGTGCTGCTATGAACATAGGGGTGCACGTATCTTTCTGAATTATAGTTTTGTCTGGATATATGCCCAGGAGTGGGATTGCAGGATCCTATGGCAACTCTATTTTTAGTTTTCTGAGGAATCTCCACACTGTCTTCCATAGTGGCTACACCAACTTACATTCCCACTAACAGTGTAGGAGCCCCCTCTTGACCCGTGTCGCTGTGATCCCCAACGCAGGTATTCCATCCTCTTTGCTTTTCTGTCACACTCCTCCAATGTATCTCCTTCACAACACTTACCACAGTTGGAAATTAGCTGATTTATTCTGTGTGCAGAAAGGCAGCCTAGCGAAGAGGTCACAAGTGTGGCACTGACACCTGCAGCCAGGGTTTGGGCTCTGCCATAACTAGCTGTGTGACCTCGGGCAAATTACTTAACCAGTCTGTCCCTCAGTTTCTTCATCCGTAAATGGGGATGATAAAAGTACCAACTTAGCAGGGTTGCAACAATTAAAGGAGATGAGATTAATAAAGCACTTTAGATCATGCCAGGCAAGTAGTATGTGCATGTGTCTTTGCTCTTTGTGTTTACTTGCTAATATTTATCCTCTCATGTTACATATTTATCCCTTTAATGTGCCCTAAAAGGGCAGGGACCATTATCCTGTTTACTGTTACATCTTTACTGCCTAGGTCAGTGCCTTGCACGTAACTGGTGATCAAGAAGCATATGCTATATTATAATCGCCTTGTTTAAAAACTAACATGTATCTTTCAATGTCTAACAAACTTTTGAGCCCCTGAATTACTTATCTAAAATACTTTTGGTCACAACGTAACTCTTTCTCTGGGAGAGAAATAATTACTCTGAACGATGCCTAATGAATAACAGGAATTCAACAAATGCTCACTGACTGACCTACAGATGGAGTTGGGGGAGGCAAATAAAGCACTGATTAATTTATATCGATTACAGACATTTATCTATGTACATCTGTATCTATTTTGAATATGTATATATATACACATCAAGGAAACAATGGATATATTAACATATAGCCATTGCCTCCTAAACAATGCATTTTATGAAATGATAGACGCTAAAAATCTTTGAGCTAGTATCAAGACTTTCGTTTCCCTGGATTGTTTCTATAGCTGCACAATTAAAATTCAGGACGGTCTCCGTTATTGACCTAATGAAATAAGAGCTTGGAGAAATCACCTGAATATTCAGCATGCGTCACAAATCCCCATGACTATGCTTCAAATAAGTTCCTCCTGAGTCTAAGAAACAGAGTGACACCTAAAACGAGTTTTGCCTCTAAAGCACAGGATCTCCCACCTTCTGTCTCCATGCTTTATGAAATAAGCAGAAACCTCTGGGTCTACAATGGAAGCCAGGTAGAATCTGATGTAGCACCCCTGTCCTACGGTTGTTTGGCTAAAATCTGATTAAACGCAGGCAAATGCTATCACGGAGTGATGCTCCTTCTTGTGCGGAGCTGAAATGAACCTTCGGGACTCACCTGTTGTAATTGTACCACAGAGGCTGGATGTCCTCCGTAAACGGGGGACTCGGGCTGGATGATGCTGTGTGATCTTGACATCACCGGACTCAGGTTAAGTGAGTGTGGACCCTGAAGCTGAGCATCTGTGGAGGGGAGTGTCGATGACTTTGGATTAACCAGGGCAGCAGGGCCGATGAGGAGGTGAGCTGTTGATCCAAGGCCAGGCAAGCCGAGATTCACAGGTCCCGTGCTTGGGAGAGCACTGGAAGCAGAGGACACCGGCCCGGGCATCGTGGGTGAATAGAGAACAGGAAAAGGGCCCAGCGTCGGCGATGGCAAGACCATGCATGGAACACTGAGCGGCGGCAGCTGACCTGAAGACGGTCCCACAGCACGGGGGGTCTGATTGCCAGATAAGAGCACACTGAAACCATTTAGTCCTGGAACAGAAGCAGAACAAGGTGAAAGTCAGGGCAATGTGAAGACACCGTCCAAGCTCCCGCCCCTCAGGGCCCTTTCAAACGGGAGCCCACTGTCAATCAACCCTCACGCCGCAGCCTGGCCACCCGCTCTGTGCTCTCCCAGCCCCGCACCGCCTCCTTGCCACAGTGGCCACCGCTGAATTCCCACAGTTACCTATGTGACAGTTTGGTGGATGCTTGAGTCTCCTGAGAGACTTTATTAACATGAGCTCCACTGAATCCAAATTGAGGAGGAAAGTGAACTTGGTTGGGAACAATGATAGCTTCCTTTTTACAAAACTTCTAACAGAAATTTATATTTCCCTCAATTAAGACCACAGGCAACAAATCACAACAGAATGAACGGTACCTTGAATTTATCACTAGTAAAAAGCACAGATGTATTCATGTAATGTTACCACGATGGCAGATGTCTTAAGAGTCTAACGGTCCCCACAACTTTGAAGTTATGAGAGGCTTGCACTTGCTGTCAGATCTTTTTATTACTATAATTTAAAAAATTCCTTTTCTAACTGGATTTCAATATAATTGGCTTCCTCTGTAATCCTATGTATTTAATTCTCTGCATTTGTAAACATCCTGAGGAGGAATCCACAGCCTTCACCATAGAGTCCAAGGGCCCATGGCCCAGAAAAAGCTACTGATCCCTATGCTGGGCTGTCATTTTCATTCTGAAGAAGCCGGGTCCGTTTTTTTTATTTATTAAGGTATCAGCAACACTGAGTAGCGTGCTTAGACGAAGCCCTAACAAAATATTTGCTAAAGGAATAAAGAATGTTTTCTAGATAAATGAGAAATAACAAACACCTACCTAACCTGTGACGGGAACAAGGGATTGAAGAAAATCACTTTAAGTCTCTTTGCAAGAAAGCAGCCTCATGTACACAATGCATATTTTAAAAATTAGGTATCTGTTATATTTCAGCTTTATTTCAAGAGTAAGAGCATTTATTGAGTCTTACTAAGCGTCAGGCACTATTATTCTAAGTGCTTTAGATGTATTATCTTGTTAAATTTCATCCAATTTTCATGGCACCCCCATGAAGCAGGTGCTCTTATTATTGCTGTTTTACCAATGAGGAGGGCTGAATACTTAAGTTCACGTGGATAGTAAGTGGTTTTAATGTCCAGCCCTCTCACTCCAGCCCTGCACTCGACCACAAGGACATGTCAGCACCTCTGAATATTGAAGAGATCAGCATGTGAGCTGCACATGGTGGCCAGGACGTTCACACTGTTAAACTGAACCACGGCCAGATTCAGCTGAATTATAAAAACAGAATCACCTTTTGAATACGTTGTGCTTTTTACCAAGTAAAGTTGAATGCGTTAAAAATAAATTACCCACCCTAACTGTTTTCTCCTTATCCGTGAGGTTGGTGAAAGTGAAAGCAGCCTCTGCCTTCATTTCGTCGATGGAGAAAGCAAGGGGCTAGGACTGAAATGACTCAGAGGCAGCTCATCAATGCACCAGCTTGGTCGGGTGACATGAACAAACATTCAAACATCAAATTTATGACCCGAGTACCCCAAGGGACTCGAAGACATGACACCCCTTACCTGCTGGCGACTGCACGTAAAGATACTGTAGCAAAGAGGGCTCTTTGGTGCTTTCATTTTCTTTCGAAGGCTTTTCTATCTCTGTACTCCTAGAAGGATTTCCCCACTCAGAAGAAATGAAGCAGTCTGCTGTAGCCTTCCCCGAAACCTCCTTTGCAGCAGAAAGTTGTCCATTCATGTGAATGTCTTCATGGGGTGCAGGTCCCCTTTTATCCACGGTCTTGGAAGAGGCAATGTCCGTGGAATCTAAGGGTTTCTAAGCACAACCCAACCAGGAACCAGAAAAGCAAGTCAAAATCCCAGCAGTAAATTATAATAACAGCTTTCTCCAAATAGCTAACAAATAAACAAAAAGGTCAGACACAGGTGTGTGCCACCCTGATTTGTGTATGTCAGTTGTTTCTGTCATATTTATAGGAACGGCCTGAAGATCACTGTCACGTCATGCGCTTCTGTAGGCTTACGATTTCTTAAGCACAGAAACGATGGAGATTTTAATAATGGGAAACTGGGTATGGTGTTTAGACTGCGAAATAAATTTCTGAGCTGGAACACATAAAGGGTGTTGATGCTGCAGGCTTTTAGGGCTTGATAAGAATTGCAGGGCTGACCCAAAGCTGTCTTGGTTATCTAAGACACGTATATATAGATATACCAGTCAGTCTTTTCCTTCCGTTTTGCAACCCCAGGCTAGATACAAAATTAGAAAAATTCATTCTGGCAGGAGGAAGGCATAGAGGAGGAAGGGTCTTAATTAATGGACTGATTTCCATGAGGTGTGCCTCCCTGACCCTCTACAAACAGCGGCAGGGAGAGTGCTTCTGCTTCCTGAGAGTCTGACCAGTCATATCTCATTAACCTCCGAAAGGCTACTGTGGACAGCTCAGAGTTTTGTTCTTTTCATTTTGTGGCTAGGGAAACGGGCCCTCTGAGCAGTGACCCGAGCACTGACATAGACACTGAGGGCCAAACGGCACCTACATTCTTGACTGTGGACCCCAGGTGCACCCTGGATTAAGATGATTATTTCATCAACGTGTTTAAAAAAAAAAAAAAAAAAGTATAGCAAAAAAGACTGGGAAAGAATATACAAACATGTTGACAGTGATTGCCTCTATGTGGTGGGATCATGGGTAGGTTTTTTTCCCCTTATACTTTTTAGCGTTTTATGCAAAGTGTGATTTTTATAAAAATCACTTTTGTTACAGTACTGCTTCATGGCAAGATTATTTGGGGCGGCCAGTCCTGGGCTTAATTATACAAGTGACACATGCACCGCTTCCTATTCCAGACTCAGTAGCTTATCTGCGTGTCTCTATTGGGAAGGAACTACGGGTCGACGGGCCAATCAGCTAGCACGTCCACCGGAACCCCTTACCTTGGGCATGACGAGGGAGAGGGGGCCGTCTTCGTAGTCCCTGCTTTGTCTCTTCGTGGCCGGCTCTTCCTCCTCCTGGGGCTTCCTCTCCTCCCCTAGGCGCTTCTGAACTGAGGGCGTGGCTGAGCGCTCTGCTGTGCCTTCCGAGCCCCTGCTGTCCCTCTCTGACCCTGACCCCGGGGACGGCGGCTCTTGCAGGTTCCCACACAGCATGAACAGTGAGGTGGAGGGCACGTACACCAGGGGCTGGCCAGCCAGCAGAGCTGGCTTCAGGCTCTCCGCGTCCAAGGTGGCAGAGGCGAGGGAGACACCTCCTTGTCCGTTCAGACCATTCTGGGCAGAGAAGGCCTGCAAGTCCGTTGGAGCCACGGAAAGTACTGGGTGGGCCAAGGCATTAACACAGTATTCTGAGTCAACAGAGAGGCCGGGGAAAGGAGCAGCGGCCTCCAGGCTGCTTGACGGAAGTATCGCTCTCTGATTGGCAAAAGCTTCTGCCCTGGAATAAAAGAAACAGAGTGGGACCCATCCAGTTACCACATTCTACCAACTCCCGACTCTTGCTTTCCTAAAGAGAGATGTACCAAAGCAGGAGTGAGAGAATACTGCTCAGGGTGCCGTTAAAGCGCACTCTCTGAGCCCGTGAGCTGACTCCAGAGGCAGATGACCATATCACCCGGATGGACGGTTACGGGCGGGGTAGGGGGATCTCAGGTGAGGGCTAATAGAGGCTCCTCCCCTGCCTCTCCCACAGCCAGTAGCCATCAGCTACCCAGCACATACCCCTTCCCAGGCACACAGATGCTACGATGACTAGCATAATAGGGTAATAATTTCACATAATTATTATAACACTAGCTACTCTCATCCATCCCCCCTGCCCCCGTTTACTAGGGAGGAAAACAAGCTCAGAGGCTAATCCACCCACTGAAGGTCACCCAGTGGGGCCTCACAGTCACTGTGAGAGATCCTGGGTAGATAACAGAGTCTAGGCCAGACATTGATTTAAAGGACATACCTAGTTTGTCTCAAATCCTCTGTGAGATAAATGAAGTGGGCAGTGAGTGAGGAAATAAATTTATCTACAAAATTATTTTCTGTCATTCTTGTCCCATTCTGCTGCATATTACTACAGAATTTTTAGGCAGCACACATTCAAAATTAAGTCCCCTCAATCTAGATTATAAACGATGTCTGGGCCTTTTATAAAGAAAAATTTCCAAATACTAGAAAGCATGTTTATATTTTTAGTATTATTTTGCAAGTAGATGAGGAAGACTCTTTTGAGACTCCTTTAAGGACTAGTAAATAGAGAACAGGGATTTCCCTAAACCTCTGTGAGGGAATCACTGAGAGCAATTTTGCCCACGTTCTCGCCCCCTCTGGTGCTGGGAATAAGCGGAGTGCACGGGGCTGCAGAGGTGAGTAAAGCTCTCCAACCACAGCCTCCCGGAACAAGTGATGGCTATCACTCAGCTCCATGAAACAACGTGCCCACGCTGATGGTCGCACCCACTGCCCTACCTCTGGCCGTTCACCTTCAACCTCCCCATCTCCACCAGTAAGATCACCGTCACCTGAGACCCAGGTGTTCTTTGTGATGCCTCTTTTCTACTTCAGTGACTCTTGCCGACTCACTGTCTTATACTGCTTTCCATTTCTTTCCATCCCCAGCTGACACGGCTCAGACCAGCACCACAGCAGACCAGAATGACTAGGAATGCTCTATTCTATGAGCTCCTAATCTGAAGCCCTTCTCTATTCCAAGCCCACCTGCTTAAAGCAGCCAGAATGGTCTTCTCCAGTGAACCTACAATAACTCTTTACCATCCATCTAATAAATCCAAACTCTTCAACTTGGCTTTCAAAGCTTTCTGCCAACTTGACCTACTTACCTCCAATATCCCAAGCTCTTCTTATAAATACTTCCTTTCATGATCCTATTTGGACAAATCATTAAGGCCAGACTAACCAGTTTATTTCCCCTCCACTCCCTGATCCTGGCTCAACAATCTGTTTCTTCCCATGTCTGGCATTATAAACCCCTCCTGTCTTCGCTTTAGCATTTCCTCTGCTTCCTCTGCTAATACATGATTTCCTTGAAAATCAGACCCCAAATCTGATTCAGCTCTGTCGCTTAATAGCATTGCGACCTTGGGCAAGTTACTTAACCTCTCTGGATTTCAGTTTCCTCTCTGTAAAATGAGGATAATAGTACCAACCTCAAAAGGTTGTTTTTGTGATATCAGATGAGATCATACACGTAAAACTTCAGGAATAGTACCTGGTAGTTCATAAACAACGTTAGCTACGATGATGACAAAGTGATTCATGGGACTATGATGTGTCATTTCTCAGTGTCACATTAGTAGTGACTTGTCTTTTCTCATTGTATTTGTCTTTTTATTTATCTTTTTCCTTGTAAGCTTTCATGGCCTAGGGGAATAAATTTTTCATACTTTTGTGTCCCTGATGCCACATCCTGCACAGTGTTGGGCACAAGGGGGAAACTTACAAAATTCTTAATAAACAAACGACTGACTTTTGAGCAGGACTGTTAAATTTTACCTTTTGATGGGTGGCATTTCAATTTAGTCAAAGTTAAGACTAGGAAATAGAAAAAAATACACTTGGAGTTTTTAAGACTACTTACTGTGAATTGTCTTCTAGTTTCTGTCTGTAGACAGCTGCCAGACTTCCGATTTCTAAGGAGTAGCCACCTGACCCTAAAAAGGAAAATGAAGGTCTAGTGAATATAGCAAGGGACTTATACACACCAATTATATACAGCAGGATTCATTATTCACAGCTCAGGGATTATAAGACTATCTCAAATGCATTCTGGTTTTGATTCAAATAGAGAAATGTCCAGAAGCTAGCTGTTAATGGTGAATGCAGGTCTCATCAAAGATTAGTAAGAAAACAAAACAAAGCAAGTATTGCTTTGTAAGTCTGATGAATTGCTGAGATGCATCAAACAGGCCAACCATGGCAAACCAAATGATCTTCAATCTTTTAAGGCCGGCTAGAATAATTTCAGGCATGGGGCTATGTTTATAACCTTGAAGTCACCAACTCTTTTACCCGCCCCCCCCCCCCCCAAATCATTTCACTTGAGGTAAGTGAATAAAACAGGCACAGCCTAGAGTCAGCTCACTTTAAAATGACAGTGCATGGGTCGGGCTGCAATTACATGGTGACTGATGGATTCCATGGATTAAGTAAAGGCAGATACCTTGTTTTTCTCTGTAAGGGCTGCTGGGTTCTGAGTTCACTTTCCTCTGGATCCTCTCAGAAGCCTGATCTGAGTTAAAGGAGCCATGTCGAGCAAGCTTCTGTTTTGCACATAATTGAATGTGGCCGTATGTTTCTCTTTTCAATTCTGGTAGGACAGATGCAGAAACATCCACTATTTCTTCATCTAAATAAATAAGAGAATTGGTAGTGTTGTTATACAGCTATAATTCAGGATAATTTTAGCCTTTTTAAGATATGGCTTTGAGGACCTGTCATTGTAATGGAGCTACCCTATAAATTAAAAGCTAAGACAATCAAAGGAATTTTATGAGCCTTGTGTCAAACCCTAATTTCTTTCAATGTATTGTACTAGTCCTTTTTAAAAGTTAGTGGATGACTTTAAAGTAAGACTGAATCCATATATATTCTAAAATTATCTAAACTGCAACAAAAGTAGAACAGGATGTTCTATAACCCAAATTAGAATGGACCTGACATTTTAGATGCTTTCTTTGGGCAGAGATATCCAAGAAAAACCCAATCATACTTAGCCGAACGTGCAGATTTAGAGATTTTAACATTAATTGAGCTCAGCCTCTTACGCCACAGCCCTAGGGCAATGAGTATAAGAACCTCTGTTTTCTATTATTATGCTTTATTATTTCTTTCTTATGCAGTAGGAGGCTCAGTTACTAAGTGACCAAAGGAATAAGGTCAGCAGAAACTTCACGGCTGATATGCTGCAGAACAGTGAGGATAATAGAAGGCTGGGCCTCGGAGGCACATTTTATGCTTAAATAAGCCTGTGTGAAATCAGGACAGAAATTTCTATACAGAACCAGGCCTATATTCTACAAAGAAATGACCCCTGTTGTTCAGATAGTCATTCCTACCCTGCTCATCTGTGCTATTTTTTTGTAAGTTCAAAGCATGTACATTCAAATTATAAGACTGATTTAATAAACTGAAAGGCCCAGCTAGACTTACATTTTCTAAAACACACAAATATTGAAAAAGAAAATCACCTTACAGTTTTCTTTTTCTTATAACAAAACCCCAACAGATGTTCTGTTTAGAAAATCCGAAGTTAAAAAAAAAAAATCAGAAGTTATAGAATCAAAAAGAAGAAAATGGGTCAAGATAGTAATGGATCATATCTACCCTCCTTCCTGAAACAAATAAAATATTGGACAAAATATATAAAACAATGGCTCTCAAGACACTGGACATCAGGACAGTGATCCCTTAGAGATCACTGGGAAGAACTTAACCCATATCCTCTCTGAATTCCTACCGAGCCAGTACTGCCATGTGTAGTGCTTAAGAGTTATCTAATTTTCAAATGTGTGCTAATTATACACCTTCAGTAGACGCTCATTAACCAACTGAAGTGCATAAAGCACTGATGTGGGTACCAGGGTGTAATCAAAGGCGAATAAAAACTGTGTCTGCCCTCAAAATTGTACAGCGGGGACAAAGCATAATATCACCAAGTACAATAGCATGATGCTAAACTGCAATCGTTTAGATGAGACACTCTGCTCTGGGTGATCAGAGAAAACTTCATGCAAGAGCTGATGTTTGAGTGACATCTTGAAGGTTGAGTAGAATATTTTTATGTTGAAAGGGGGAAGAGAGCTTCACAGGTGAAAAGACCGGGAGAAGCCAGAAGCAGAGGAATAGAAAGTGGCAAAGTTGTACACTTCACGCTGGCAGGGGCTGTATCACATATGTCTTTGAATCTCTCACGGCATTAGAACAGGCAAACCTCGGAGATATTGCGGGTTTGGTTCTAGACCACTGCAATAAAGCGAGTCACATGAATTTTTTGGTTCCCCAGTACATATAAAAGTTAGGTTTACACTATATTGTAGTGTGCAATAGCATCACATCTAAACAAACAATGTACATACCTTAGTTAAAATAATACTTTATTGCTAAAAATGCTAAGCATCACCTGACAACGCAGGGTTGCCACAAACGTTCAATTTGTGAAAAACACAGTATCTGCACAGTGCGATAAAATGAAGTATGCCTGTATAGTCCACGTGCAGTAAGTACTTGCTGGGTTGAATTAATTAGACTTGATTTTAAGTGGTTTCATCTAGTTCCTAAGTGAATAATGTGTTACAAATGAGGTAGAGAGCTATATCTTTTATAAGCCTGGGTTAAGTGCCGGAATTTATACTAAGACTAAAATTGGAAAGGTAACTTAAAAATAACTTTAATGGCTTTTTTCCAGGCAGCATAGCCATACATAAAGTAGCTGGCGCAGAAGGATCCAGTCCCCGGTTGTGCAAATATTACTTTTGAAGTAAGCAGAAGACAATACCCTCTTTTGCTCTAATTTAGTAAAATTATGACATTAGCAACTTTTTAAATAAATTACAAAAAAGGTGTTCATTACATCTATACTATATTTAGAAGCCATCTTACCACATATTAGTTTTGGGATAGTAATTGATATAATTTTTACATTATCTGGAATTTCAAAGAAAAACAATGTTTTATTCTGCTAATGCAGAAACAACCAGAGTTCAAAAGAAGTGTCATTTAAAAAAATTGAAAAAATTTTTCTTTTATGAAGTATCATTTTTAATCCTCAGTCCCAAACTTCCAGGAAAATGCAAAAGAGCTGTGATTTAATAGTTCCAGAAACTGCCAGGTTCTAAGTTATCTGTGTGTAAGCCAACCAGCATAACCATTTGTAGACTAAGGCTCATTGTTCCAAGACTGATGTCACTAGTCTAATTTTGAATGTGATGTGGGTGATGGGAAATGAAGGTGAAGATCAGTCTCACTGTGTGGTGGGTGTATGATTTGGAAAAGGAACTGGGGATTATACATAAAATGGTCCCTAGCAAAACCATGCCTTACCAGTGGAACTGAAATCCACAGGCCCAATCCACTTGAAGGCGGGTTTCCGGCCTCGCTCTTCTGTTACATGCACTTTCTTTATCAGTGCCAAGCTGGTCAGAACATTGGCTATGTCATAGAGGCGTCGTACCTTTGCTAGAAGATATAAAGACAGTTGCGGTCACGCCATACATTGGTCAGCAACACCATTACGTTTTAGTTTATGTGACAGGTCACTTTCTAGCCACCATATATAAGCCTCTAGCAGAGAGCAGTGGGGTAGCGTGAAGAGACCAGTGGCTCCGGCGTGAAATCACCCAGGATTTATGTATCTGATGACACTACTAAGGGAAGGTCACTGTGTTCTCCCATTTCCACAACTTCACACCTCGTACAAGAGGAACCTGGTGACAGGCCAGGATCGCTGTGATTGCAAACGTACCAAGAGAGGGAAATGGGCTGTAATGAAAGGCTTAGGAAATGTAATTCTGATCTGTGGCTCGTCAAAAGCTTGCCTGGAGTTTCTTCCAGCAGGAGGTGGTGGCACCTGCTCCATCAGGCAGCTAGGCTGTGAAAATGACAGGGATTCCCCAGAGCTTCCTGAGAGGCTGCACTGCTGGGCACACAGACTGTCTAGGGCTCAAGGTTACGAGGTATGACTGTGCTGAAGACAGGCAGCGCCTCACCTTTAATCCCAGTGTTCTGGCCACCCAGCGGGGGAGGGGTGGGATGGGCATTCCCTGAGCCTGAAGAGGTTTTGTGAGAGACATGTGAAAGTACAGGGATTGGGGGAGAAATTCAGAGGGGTGGTAACACATTAAACAGGCAGGATGATGCCCACAAAGTAAGTTCTACTAAAGAAATCAACGTATAGGTCGGAAACCTACTTGAACTTAGGGCTAGGATCAAGCAAAGGGCTTTGATTACCGACCAGAAACATCAAGCATTCACCCCAGATGCCATAGTCTTCCCAATCCTGATAGAGCTGGATTTTATCTAGTCATTTCTCCCACAGGGTGGCTATACTTCTAGCTGGAAACAAACAAAAAAAAGCTAGAGAATGTTCAGCTCATGGTTTCTCAGGGCTTGAATGAGCTACCAGGAGCCAGGGGCCTTTGGCTCAGGACCCAGGTTTGATGGAAAAGGAAGATGCACGGGGTGTGAAACTTGGAAACACTTTCCTCGTCCAGCAGCCATGTCCCACCACCCCTATACCCTACCCTGCTCATTCCTCTGGTTCTTACCTGTAGACAACTTTCATGTCCACCCATCAGAAGAGTATGCAGGGGGCAAGGAAAGAAGGGAAAGAAAACTCAGACATTCCGTCTTGGATGCAGCGATACTAAAGAGAAATGCAAAGCCTCTTACATCCTCCCTGACCTGCATTTGTGGGATGCCATTCTGCTTCTACCATCCACTCTGCCGGGGAAAAGGCATCGGACAGAACTTTCACAGGAATTCTGGTATGTGACCAGCTTACCTCTCACAGCACCAAGAACCTTTATGAAGGCAGGAAGGAGTGCACGTCTCAAAAAAATAATAATTTTTTAAATCTCTGAGGCAGCAAACATCAGCATATGACATCCCACTCTTTCTGTGCTAATAAGTGGATTTAGGTGAAGATGCTTACTTTTAAATTTACTGTGATCCGGCGTATCTTGGCTTTCTTCTATCAGTATTTTGGCAGCCACGTCAAGAGTAACAATCTTGGTTTTGGAGACCAGAAACAGCATGACAAACTTCTGGCTCATAATTCTCAGAGACTTATCTTTTCTACTGTTTGCAGATGCTACAAAGGGAATAAAACAAAAGCGTCAAAACGTAATTTACCACAAGAGAGACTGTACTTCTAGTTTGCCAGACCTATCTAACTGTATCAGCAGATGGAAACATCACTCTTGTTACAGTGATCAGCGGAAGTCTGTTGGACACACATCATAAAAAGATGGTTCACAAAGAAATAAGACAGATTTTCTTGTGGGTCATAAAGCTACAGTAGGTATAAATTCTGAAATGCTTTATATTCATACTTCATTGAAAAGAAGCCATGAAGTAGTTTTCCTGAAGCAGTTTTGGAAAAGATCAAAGTAGAGGGATAAAAGGATAGAGTTAGGGACCAGGAACTATTTTCAGAACATCAACTCTTCCCTCAATGGCAAGGTCTCCACTTTTATGTCTCTGAGCCCACAATAGCTAGACTGTACCCTCCACATAGTAGGCATCCACCTCTTCCATTGCTTTTCAGAAATAAGTGAAGAAATAAACAATAAGTAAATAGGAGACACTGATTAGATGTGTGTTGCCATAGATGGCAGGCAAAACATCGCCGACAGATGGCTGTCTCCTCTGGTTATGAGGATAAGAACTGGCTCATAGGGTGGAATTAAAAGGCATGAGGTAGTAAATGGAACGAAAGCCAGGCCCACCCTTCCATTCCTATTGCTTATAAATGCAAGTGAAATGTTAGGGATACCTGCACTTTATTATCTTAGCAAGGAGCAGCAGGGTGAGAATGCAGATCAATGGTTAAAGGAGGGACAGCATAAATATAAGCTGGAAGGGGAAGAACAATGTAATATAAGTAAAAAAAAAATCTGCATCAAATAAAGGTTGTCCATCTTTCTAATCAGTATTTTCTGCTAATGGGGTTCTTTTCTAAGTCATCTACTCCAGTATATAATTAAACAAATAGGATCCTTTGGAGAGAGAAATTCTTTCCAAGTAAATTTTCCTTAAAGGCTCACAAGCAGGAATCAGCATGGGGCTGTCAATCTGAAACGGGAGCGCTGTTCGAGATCTACGGTCCAAACACACCAAATACCAAGTGAAACTGCTACTAGACAGTTTTTCAGTGAGGTTGAGTGGGCAGCCCAGCCGGGAAGCCATCTGTCTCCCTGTCTTCAGGAGAGAGAATAAGAGGACATTTCCCTCCAGGGTGGTCCATTTGGTTCCTCCCATCTTAGCAGTGACTCTCTTCAGAAGACACCATTGCCCTCTCCCTGCCATTACTCGTGTGGGTACCGTGGACTCACAAGAGGGATAGTCCGGTTCAGAGAAATCCAGTAACTGTGGATCCTGGGAATCTGGACAGCCATCTCTTTTGCGTTCCCCAAATTTATAATCCATCAGGTCGAGCTCTTTCTGTTGGAGGTGGGCCATCTGCTCTTCGTATTTCTGCTCCTCTCCTAGCCTCTGGAGGTTCCTCAGGGTTTTGGGCAGGCTGTGCCGTCCGTGCCAGCCGTACTGATTCTTGGCCACCCGGCTGACCAGATGCAGCGACTCCAGCACATTCACAATGTCGTAGATGCGTCTCCTTTCAACGCCTGTTTGAAAAAGAGAAGCCAGCCATCATCATGCCGACCAACATTTTTGAGTATAAAGTCCTTGAAGGCTTGGACCTTGTCTGTGGACTATTTTGTGTGATACTCTGCCCAGCAAATATAATTGCTCAACAAATTCATACTATATGAATGCAAGCAAAAGAAATTTTTTTCTTCTTGGGATCCAACTCTCGATAAGATCTAGGATAAACATCCACCTTGAGATGGATGACAGTTCCATCTGTATTATATAAATAGTAGAGCAACTTTCTTTGGACCTGTTAGGCAAACCACATGAACATTTCAGTGCGTTAAAACTGGTGGGCTTCAGCAACACACGTCACAGTAATAAATGCTTGATGAATGTTGGATGGTTGATTTTGACTTGTAATCCTAGCTATACAGACTATAGAACTGTGTCCAGTAACTGTTAACTCATTATTGGACCATATTCTCCTTTCCTGGAGTTTGAATGATGTGAAAAAATTACTTGTTAATTCTCTTAATGGCCAGTAAGGAAAACAGATGGTAAATATTTTGTTTCCCATTTTGCACTGGCAACTCAGGAGTCAAGGGCTTGGGCACCCTTCTCAAGTTGCTGGAGGAAGCTAGTGCCAGGGCTGGAACAACGTACAGGCCGCCCTCTGCTCATCACACCTGTGGACAACTCTCCCTGGGCTCCCATTCACTGTATCCTGCCAAACAGCCCATTAATAAAGCACAGAAACTCTAGCAGAGGCTGACCATCCAGTTCATCAATTCCCTACCCACTTTCCCAACACTCCCTAAATAGCCAGGATTACGAGCAGTCTATTGAATTTACTAAAAATATTTACGCTGGTTAAGTGCGGGGGCTTCAGGGTCAGACTGCATGAATTGGAATCCCTGCGTTATCCCTTACTGGTCGGGTGAGCCTGGGAATTTACTTAATCTCTCTGTGCCTTAGTATTTATCTCATAAAATGATGAGCATTAAATGTGATCATAAACTTAAAGGGTTTCTGACAGGTGTTAATTTATCTACTCTTTGTTATGTTATTTGGTAAATATCAGAACTTCCTGCGTGGCACTGGAGATACCTAAAATTCCTGCTAGCATAAGAGGTGACAGTAGAAACAGATTTTTAAATCTTCCATCTTGACTCATCCTGTTATGCAATAGGCCCTTAGGCTTTGGGGACTCAACTGGCCCTTTGTGCTCTCACCTAAGTATCCGTAACAAAAGCCTCCAGGCATCTCTCAGAAGACTGGCCCAGCTACAAAAATGCCTTCTTTCTCTTCACTTGCCAAGAGCTGTTCTATAATCAGGGCAGACTTGGTGCACATAGCTCTTGGCCTTTCAAAGATTTAACACAAGAAATAAACCAGGTTACAATGAAAACTGTGGAGCTGAGAGGAAATTCTACCCCATGCATGAAGAGGCATTTTGCAGTCAGAACATTTCGGCTCATGACCTGGAAAGGCTCTTCACTCTCAAAAGCTCAGGCTTTGGTGCCAGATGCCTGCTGGAAGGTGTTGGCCAGAGCAGTCAGTAGCCCCTTGTCCGGATCTGCCTGGCTCCTCATTCCAGTCTGTTTTCATATATTAACACATCTTGTTGAGAGTGGAACGTTACAAACCTTCCCATTAGAAATGTCATGTGAATGCAACTGAGACAGCCCAGGGCCAGCCATATGTCTGGCTGTTTTGTTATTCTGTATTAGACACAAGCTGCTAAGTCTCCATCTAGTGGCTAGACATCTCAAGAAATAAAGGAAGATTTGGACAACTAAGAGAGGAAGATGATGCTTGCTATGCACCGTAAGTGTTCAGAAGGTGGTGCTGGCAAAAGCCCATAGGCAGCTACTTGCCTGAATAATCACTCACCTTTGCAATCTGGACTAACTGTCCACTGGCTGGGTGCACCTAAACTTCCCACGTCACAGGTCTCAAGTCCTGCAGGTAACTCTGGGGCTTGCTCTGCCAGGAAAGTCTTCCCTGGCATTGAGCCTTCTTTTTCTTTTGTATTCAAGGCAATCCGATTAATCGTAGGCATGGCATTAGTTATGCCCTTGAGGATTTACCAATTGTTACCATGCTTCCCTTATGCCCCATAGAGCTTATCAAGAGCATCTCAGCCCAATAAGTAGTTTCCCAGGCTGTGTAACTTTCCATTTACTGAAGTCACTCCCAGTTCTTTAACCTCTTATCTATAATATCAGTATCGAATCTACATGAGGCCAGAAACTGGGAATGAATGCAATTTGAATGCTTTGCACATCGTTGGTTAAAATATGGTCTTAAAGCTTGTGACCTGGGATAGAGCAGGAGTTTAGACTCAATCCCAGGAGATGGTTACCCCTGAAACAGCTTCTAGGAAGGGACTCCATTTTTACGATCTCACGTGAAGAGAGATGGCAGGTTCATCTGGCAGGTCTTGGAAATTGTGAGACAGCAGGAAGCTGTTGCAAAAATCTTTGGCATTCTGTTCCAGGCGGTTATAACATGGGGATTTACAGCCCATATGAGAGTAGGATCCCACTCTTCTGTCCTCCCTGGGACCTGTAATGTAGCTTTCCAACATCTAATCTTTTGTCTTTTGCACTGATATCAGTGCAAGGACTCTTGATGTGGCCTGGGTATATGGAGGAAGGTGGCTTCGTGAACCCCAATGAGAAAGACATCGTACAATCTGTTGTTTTACCCTCATCTTCTTTTTTTAAATTTATTTTTGGCCGTGTTGGGTCTTTGTTGCTGAGCGCAGGCTTTCTCTAGTTGCGGCGAGCGGGGGCTACTCTTCGTTGCGGTGCATGGGCTTCTCACTGCAGTGGCTTCTCTTGTTGGGGAGCACGGGCTCTAGGCGCGCGGGCTGCAGTAGTCGTGGCACGAGGGCTCATAGTTGTGGCTCGCGGCTCTAGAGCGCAGGCTCAGTAGTTGTGGCGCACGGGCTTAGTTGCTCCACGACATGTGGGATCTTCCCGGACCAGGGCTCAAACCCGTGTCCCCTGCATTGGCAGGCGGATTCTTAACCACTGCGCCACCAGGGAAGTCCCTACCCTCATCTTCTTAAGACTAGTTTCCAGACCCGGTTCCTCAGCTATGTCTACACCAAGCCTCTGTCCAGCTGGCTCACCTTCCCCTTCTTCGTTCATTGCTACCAATGCCAGAATACTGTATTCTACTTCCGGGTTCTAAAATGGCTCCCCGTCAAAGCCCTCTGCTTCCTCCTAGCTGTAGAGGATCACAGGATGGCTTGAAGATGGTGGAGGGGGTGGGGGGAGTACCTCTAATGAGAGCTGAGTAGAAACTGTTCCATGTAGCAATAAGAGTAAGCCAGGCTCTGAGTTGGGCATGTTACTGACATCATCCCCAACTTTTCTAAGTTTCTGCAAGGTAGGTGCTATGGTCCCTAGGCTGTAGTTGAGAAAAGAATAATTAACTTTTTAAAGCTCTCACAGTCTATAAATTAGAGAGCCGGGCTTGAAATCCAGCTCTGTCTTACTCAAAGTACAGCCCATGGTCTTCCCATCACAACACACTGGTTCCTCATTACCTCAATTTCCAGCAAATAAAATCTTTTTAGCCATCAGTTTGAATAATTCAGAGTGATAATCATCTACTGGGTCACATTCTTTGGGCTACGGGAAGATATAGAACTAATAAACAAACTAAAAATATACTCTATCATAAAGCCTACTGGGCTGATTTCTTCGAGCCTTTTTTTCCCCTGTATGCAAACCCTCCTAATCTTTTAAGGGGACACTCTGACATCTTCAAATCATGTGATTTCTACTTATTTATTGTCAACAGTATGTTCATTCTGAAACCAACTGCAATCCACGTCCACTAGGAGTCTCTATTCTGAATCGGCAGTCTGCATATTTATAGTCCAGACACCACTGCACATTACACACACCCACGCCATGTGAACACGTGTATTCCTCTTTGTTATAAGGCTTAGCTGTTTGAGTTATATCCAGATGTGCTTTTACTAGTTGGGCAGACTTGCTGTGAAGGTCACAGTATAGGGCTTCAAACATAATGCTCTTGCTTTCAAATCGTGCTTTATAACAAAAATAACACCAGTTCTGAACTCTTTGAAGCATTTTAAAAAATAAACAGAAGGATATTTCTAAATATCTTTTGAGTCTATCTGAAATAACATGGGATTAAGATATTAGATATTAATTTGTAATGTGAGTCTTCTGTAAACATATTTTTTAAGCTTAAAAAAACCAAATATTTGTTTGACCCTCAGGCCTAAAAGGCTCCCTGGAATTCTATGCATAATGATGATGACAGAAGAAAAGCTCTACCTGCTCCTCTGTCCTCACTCTTTTTTTTTTTTTTTTTTTGCGGTACGCGGGCCTCTCACTGCTGTGGCCTCTCCCGTTGCGGAGCACAGGCTCCGGACGCGCAGGCTCAGCGGCCATGGCTCACGGGCCCAGCCGCTCCGCGGCACGTGGGATCTTCCCGGACCGGGGCACGAACGCGTGCCCCCTGCATCGGCAGGCGCACTCTCAACCACTGCGCCACCAGGGAAGCCCCTGTCCTCACTCTTTTGAGGGTCAGCTCTTTACTTAGTAAAGGAGGTGATCTGAAGCCTTTGGCTTGCCCGAGGAATCAACTTCTCACCGTAACTGGAGACAGGCCTCCAGGTGATCCCACAATACATACCGAGACTGACAGCAACTTCATCTAGGGAGATGGTAGTTTTCTCAGTTGACAGTGGATAACTTGGATAGCGAGCTAGAAACTTCTGGCACAGGAGTCCTAAACTTTTCTGTTTTCTGCTTGGCCTTTGCTTTTCAAATTCGTCCACAGCACTGTCCCCAACAACATCAAGCTACAGAGGGCAGACAGAGGGAGGGGGGAAATGTCACAGTTAACATCTTAACAGAGAAATTGCAATGGGTGGTATTGGCGAGTGGAGGGGAACATCTAAATCCATACCATCCTAGATTCTGGTTAAAATGCATTTCCTAATCTAATTTTCTTAACATTTTACCTATTGCTTTCTCTGAACTGAACTTTTCCTCCTTTGTGATTTGAGGCTGAGTCTACTGTTTAAAATAAAAAATGAACAATGCAGTCATTTATAGGTTGCTACAGCCTTGATTTATAGGTTGCTACACCCTTGCTACTAGTGTGCTTGTTAGACTGAGATCAGCGTCACCAGGAGCATGTTAAGAGGTATAAAACCTCAGGCCTCACCTCAGACCTGATGTATCAGAATCTGTCTCTTCCTAAGATCCTGTGTAATTCCTATTAACGTGAAAATTTGAGATGTACTTGCCTGCAGTGTGTCACCAAACTCTTTATTTTTCACAATTTACCAAGGGTTGATGGAACTGAACGGGGGAGCTAAATCTTATTCTTCCTTATTCTTTCGTATTGTAAGTACATTAAACTAGTGTCCTTGTCTTATCAACTCACATTTGAAAAAGGGTCAGTTCAAGCCCTAAGAAAAACTTTTTTTTTAAAGTATAGATATGCTGCTTATTCAGTAGCTCTGGTTCCCTACAGGACAGGTAATTTAAAGATGATTTAACTTTAAAGCCCCAAACCAACGAACTGAACATACGTGAGAATGATAAAATTCCCCAAGTCAAAAACATTTAGATTAATATTACCCTTAAAATCAAAGCAAAAATTATAATTCATGGCAGCATTAAAAAAAATCCAAATTTCTTCATTAAATCAAAATTATTAAATATCATTGCTTAAAAAAATTATCATTTAAAAATGTGTACTGGTGAAGACAGTATCATACAGAAGAAAAGAAAGCATTCATTATGAAAAATGAGATATAGAATAAGAGTTCCACTTCAGCTGTAAATAAATAAAAAGATTAAGTGGAGTACTGCTTTTGACTCAATAGTAACCGAAAAACTGAGAATTCTGTGACTTTTTAATAATCAGGTAAACATTTTAAAATTCTATGAAAGGTCTTAGGAGCACAGCCTGTTTACCTGCAGACAGTCTGTAAATGCATCATCCTTGTTCTCAATGGGCCTGAACAGTCCTTTTTTCTTCTCTCGGTCTCTTATGTCTGGGCTGGCAGCACTAATGAGCATCTTCAGGTTAGCGGTGGGTGTCCATGGTTCTGCTTGCTGTCTGTCGACAAGCTTAACAGGAGTGATGGGATTTCTTTCTGGAGTGAAGATTTTTTGTTTCGATAAGTCAATTGGTTCATTTTTTATTGGCGTCTTTGGGGCCATCCTTGAGCGATCAACAAATATATTTTCCTATTTTAAAAAAGAGACCTTTTAGCGAAAATGAGAAAGGGCAGGTATCAGCTAACAGTACACTTTATTCCCATTATTCACTAAGTCATGAAAATACAAACAGACCTATACGTTCAGGGCTGAAAAGTATCAGGATAGGTAGGACTAATGAAAATAAACAGAAGGATCCATGGGAACCGACGAGTGGCTGCTACTCCCTTTAAGCATGTTTTTCACGGCACCTCTGTGAAAGAAGTCATGAGTGTTATGCGTCGCTGGTGGATGCTTGGAATAGGCGGGGATGATAATAAGAGCAAATGTGGGTTGAGCCCATATTGCTTCTAAGTGACATATTTTTTTAAACACTACTTACGAGTTTGCACTAGTGAAGAGCAATTATGCTTTTGTTCAATGTTCACCAGGGCTAATAGAGCAATTACCAGGACAGAATAATGGAAGGGCATCCAACAAAATGCCACGTTTCAAACCACCCAGCTATCTAATGTCACTCCCCCAGAGCAGTGCTTCTCAAACTACCCCTGGTTAAGGACCAGGGTTTTTCACAGACTGAAAACTCCCAGAGACTGATACATGGTCTTACTTCATAGGACTCATGCAACTCCCATCACATGTGACTCTCTTGAGTTTGCCACTCAACTTGACCTGCAGCTTGTTCGACAAGAAGAGACCACTGAGCACAGGTTTAGATGTCACAGGGGCCAGATCGACTGAATGACTGTAGAGGTTTCTAAGTGCTGAACTCTCAAGTTCTGTTCGCAATGTGTTGCAGCTTGGTAATAGTTTGTGGCCTAGCACCTTCCCCCAGACTCTTTGAGTAGATTATCTTAGATAATTAAAAGAAAAGATTAATGATGGGTTCATTAATCCATTAAGAAAAAGGACTAAGTACACACAACTCGCGTTTGGAATTACTAAATTACCGAAACAAATTTCTTTCCCCTAAAATAAGTTTTTGCCATTCAAACCCAGAAAGATTCTGCTCTTCCCATAGTTGAACTCACCTCCAGGTAATAGTGCCTTTACGTAATTAGGAAGGTGGATGAATTACATATTTGTCACTCCCTTTCCTGCACACAATATCACTCTATAGATTATTGCATGCTTGGATTTTGGCTGAACAGTGGTTTAAAAAAAAGTGTTTTCCTATAAACGAGCAACATATGAAGAAGGAAAAAGAATTGTTTGGGATGGACTTCCCTGGTGGCGCAGTGGTTAAGAATCTGCCTGCCAATGCAGGGGACACAGGTTCGAGCCCTGGTCCGGGAAGATCCCACATGCTGCGGAGCAACTAAGCCCGTGCACCACAATTACTGAGCCTTCGCTCTAGAGCCTGCGCGCCTAGAGTCTGTGCTCCACAACAAGAGAAGCCACTGAAATGGGAAGCCCGCACACCACAAGGAAGAGTAGCCCCCGCTCGCCGCAACTAGAGAAAGCCCGCGCGCAGCAACGAAGACCCAACGCAGCCAAAAATAAATAAATAAAATAAATAAATTTAAAAAAACTGTTTGGGAGAAACTGGAGTTTGCGGTAGCAGGCCAACTCTTGTTTTCTGGATCAGCAGAAGCTGCAGCTAGCCATGGTGAGGTTCTGTCCTAGGGTAGCAGGAAAGGGGTGGAGATGGGGGTGACGATTTCTCGCGCCACTGCCGCAGTAAGCATCCAGCCTGAGGCAGTGCATCTATTCACACCTCTTAACAAATCCCTACTAGTATACAATTCTGATGAAGTCTTCTACAAGGGAACTCTCAAGGGAAAGTCCTGAGTGCATATTATGTGCTACACATGATACCTGTTTCATGCACTTTACACCTATTAACTCCTCATCCAATCCTGTAACCGAGGTAGTAGTATTTTTCTAGCCTGCAGATGAAGAAACTGAGGCACACAGAGGGTGCCTTGCCCAAGGTCACATACAACCTCATTCAGTATAAAAGTCATTGGTAAGGCAAGAAATAGCTGACAGCAGAAGTTTCCAAAATTCTGCATCTAGAAGTAAGCTTGTCCTGGGTGTGAATTGGGAGGAAGTTATCTTTTTCGCAGCTCCAACAAAAGGTGTCCAGCAGGCCACAGGTCCCCACTAGCCTCTATGGAGAGGCAGCATGGGAAGCAGTTCTGCGTGTGGGCTGGTAGGGCCAGCTTACCGGCCTCTGCTACTTATCAGCAGGGTGAGAGCAGGCAATTCCCTTCTCACTTTAATTCTCTCAACTGAAAATGAAGTTCATAAAAACACTGATCTCCAGAGTTATGAGAATAGTTCCTGGCATATAGTGAACACTCAATAAAACTTAGCTATTCTCTCTCCCCCCGCTCCATTTCCTGTTCTTTATTACCATCCATCCTGGCCCTCAGAGCTAATATAACATAGCACACTGTACTGCTATTTAACTCCCTGGGCATGTGTCTTGTCTCATTGACGAGACTGTGCGCTTCTGGAGGTCAGGGAGCTAGTTGCACACGTCCCATTCCTCACAGTTTTTGGCACAATGCCTTCCCCTTCGCATGTGCTCAAGGAACACAGGACCTTGATTATCTAGTTATTTCAAAAGGTATCCCAACGGTGGAGGGTGTGTCCTAGGCTTGTTGAGGTGCAGAGATTCATCCTTCTTCTCCACGGCCCTCATGGTACCTGTCCTCCCAGGAACACTGAGCTCCTACTTTTTCCCTACCAAGGAGCAATTCAGATGAATTATTTCCTCCAGCACTTTGACATATTTTCACTACAGTTTAAGTAATACTTAAAGTAGGAGGGGAGTTACGTCACATGGTAGGTTACGATCGTTATCACACCTCTACTCAACAGAAAAAAATGCCAAGCAAATTGTTTTCTGAGGTTTCAGGTGGGCAGAAAGTCAGCCGCAATCTAATCACATCCTGATCCATCCGTCTGTCTGTCCTGCAATCCTGACACTGTAGAAGGCAAAGGAAAGGGGATTGGAATGAGAATTCAGAAACAGAGCGGTTTTTGACTCCACTCTATATCTTTCTGATACTGCACAAATTGTTCGTTTTGTCTGGGCCCAAGTTTCCAGATCTTTGAAATAAGGGGTTCAGACCAAATTATATATCTCCAAGGCTTTCCAGCAAGGCTACCCAGCCATGTGGTGGACACTGGGATGCACCTGGCTCACTTCTGGAATGAATGACTCATTTCCCCAGCTGCTGGAGTAATGCCAATAGTAAGCTTCTTCACGCTTTGGCTGAAGAGGGCTGACTCATCCGGGATCACACGCCTTCCCGAGAGGCCGGTACTGTCCTCAGTGGCTGGGAGAGGTAGCATTGACCTGTAACAGCTTGGTCCCCTTACCCCGACTCAGGACTCCTCTGAGGGGTCGTCCCAGAACTCCCTATGGGGTAAACCCAACTTCCACTGAGACTGTTCTGAAGCTCTGCTTCTCCCTCTGTCTAATTCTGCTGCCTTCCCTTCCCTTAAATGGGCTCCCATCCCCAGGGCGCTCCCTAATAAACCACCTGCATACTAATCTTCCACGTGAGATCTGCTTGCCGGGAAGTCAAGCTGCAACACCCTGGAAACCACCTCTTCAGTTAGAGGGGACCTGGAGAGAGTCCCCAGGAAACGGGTTCTCCAGTTCTCATGTGCAAATGGAGGTGATGCGCCTTGGCTTACCTGCCATGCAGCTGCTGTGAGGATTAGATCAGATAATGAGAGCGAAAGCAGTTTGTAGTCTGTGAAGTGCTGTGCAAATGTTCATCACCACCATCATCATTATTATTTATTATACCAGCATTATGACTGAGCTGTAAGCTGACATGGAAAGGACCTGGTAATTAGAAGATCTTGGTTCTAGTCTTGCTTCTGTCTCAGATACAGCTTTAATCATGGTACCTCAAATAGTACATAGACGTCAGCCTGTTCAAGGCCCTTGGTGACATTTTGCCAACCTCTTTTCCGGTCCCATCTCACGCACGTCCCACATTTTGTCCAAACAGTCCATCGTTCTTCTTCAAACCTGCCCCAAATTTTATCACACCTGAGCCGTTGCTCACACCATCACGTTGACTCTAAAGCCGTGGGCTAAGCTTTGCCCACTGAAACCCGACCTGCTGTTTAAGACTCATTGCAAATATGACAGGCACGTCAGGAGGCGTCTCCTTCTAGCTATTGACTAACAACTCTCCTTCCCTTCAGAGCACACTTTCCAGAATTAGTAATCCACATGGAGGGCTTTCCCCTGCCTGTCTCCCAGGGGTTTCCTCAAACCACCAGTCTGCTCTGATCCACTGCTCTCACTTCGGTCATCTGTCAGTCGACAAGTCAATGGCAAAATATTGCACTTGACCTCACTGCAACGGTTAAGACTGTTGACTGTTTGCTTTATAAAACTCTCAGTCCTTCTGAGCTACCACTTTTTGCTCTCTTGGTTCTCTTCTGACTGTTCCTTCTCAGCCTCCTTCACGGGCTCCTCTTTTTCCACTCTTAGAAACTTGGCCCTCCACACCTCCCTGTTTGCTCTCTCCAGGGCAGCTCACCCACTCATGTACAAGGCTTTAAAACCAACCTGTATGTTGTTAATTCCCAAGTTTGTATCTGGCTAGGACTTTCTGTGAATTCCCAGATCAGGCAACCAACTGCCTCTTGTACATATTTATTTACCTGTAATCACACGGGTACAAATATATGCTTCAAGTTGAACTCACCTTCTTTTTTAACCACTCCCAAAAGATGAATGACCTTCAAAGAAAACCCATGCCCGCTAAGTCTAGGCGTGTCCCCAAATTTACCATGCTGATTTACTTCTTTACTAGTTTCCTTCCTCTCTACTTGCCTAAGTCTTAGCACTCATCCCTTCAAGCCCTAGCTCAAGTGTTATCTCCTTCACAAAGCCCTCCCAACAGCTCAATCCTTGTTGTCCACCGCTTCATCCCAAACCATCCTTTTTCTACTTTTGTCATTCCTAAATGCACTGTAGACAACTGAAGAGGAGAGTCTTGCTTATAATCTCACAACTTGGGCACAGTAAGATTGGGTAATGGCGTTGAAAACTCCTCTATGTTTTAAAGAAAAGTTTCTCCGTGAGTGGTAAGAAGATGCATGCCTACCTGTAGACCTTGAGCAATGAAGATCAGACAGTCAAGAAAGATAAGTCCTCTAAATGCCGACTGACCCGTAGGATACTGTTCCAGGCACCCACCAGAGGGTTTCAAGAAGTACCACTAGCTTCTTGCCACTCTGGAAACTTTGAACATTTCTTGAATGTCCACAGCACATATACTCATATAGATTCTGCCTATAATGACCGTCTTACTCCTTCTTGTTTCCTTATAGTTGAAGTCCTCAGCCCAGATATTACCTCTGTGAAGCTTTCCAACTTTCCCTAGACTCCCCATGAATTTCTTTCTTAATCTTCTGTTCTGCTGGGGCACTTGGTTCCCACTCCTATAGCTCTTACCAAATCACAGTCTAGTTGGTTAGTTTTACATCTCAGTCCCTGAAAGTGTCTCAGGTAACCGAGGGCCAGGCCTGCATCATATTCATCTTTGGGCTGTCAGTTCAAATGAGCAAGGTGTGGGGCTTCCCTGGTGGCGCAGTGGTTGAGAGTCCACCTGCCGATGCAGGGGACACGGGTTCGTGCCCCGGTCCGGGAAGATCCCACATGACGCGGAGCGGCTGGGCCCGTGAGCCATGGCCGCTGAGCCTGCGCGTCCAGAGCCTGTGCTCCGCAACGGGAGAGGCCACAACAGTGAGAGGCCCACGTACCGCAAAAAAAAAAAAAAAATGAGTAAGGTGTGAACAGTATGGGTTGCTGGGTGCTTTACAGACACCCAAAGAGGAGAGGCTACTTATTAATTTCAATTTATGGAAGAAAAAAATAGGCTTAGGGAAGCTAGGAGACTTATTAAACCGCTGTACCCCCAGCCCCTGAAACGTAAATATTTGTTGAAACACTGAATAAATATATTTATTTGAGGTTATGAAGCTAACAAATGGTAAAGCAGGAAATCAAACCCAGATCTCTCTGACTCCAAATCCCACGTTCTCGGCAGCCCTAGAAATCCTCCTTCCTTTACTTCACAGCAATGTGAAAAGAGAGACAAAAGCCCAGCCTAGCATTTCGCAGGAGCGCTCTGTTCTCTTCCTTTGCCATCTCTTTGACAGGTGAAATAAGCCCTGCTCGTGTATTCTATTTCAAACATTTTAACCACTTTCCCAAACCTCTATGGCATCATTTGAGGTTTTCTCTACACCCACTAAAATATGAAAGCTCAGCTGGGCACAGCACTTTACTGGGCTAACTAGAGTAGGAGAAGTAACCTTGTTGAAGGCATGATAAAAAGTCATTGACCCAGAAGGAAAGAGGTGGACACTTTGACTTTATATAAAAGTATACACATTCTTTCAAGGCTGTCCCATCCAAATTACAAAGGAAAACAAAAAGTTTTGCTCTGAAACTCCCAAAGCCAAAACTCTGAATATATACTTTAAAGTCTGGGCATTGCCACTCTCAGATGGCATAGCGAATTCTTTAAAAATGCTCTTTAAAAGAATAATGTTTTGGTATACTTCTTTTCCTAACAAAAATAAATCAAATGGTGGAGGGAAAAAAACCCCTACATGAAAAAGCATACAGTTTCACACCTACCCAAAATTAACGGTTGTCAAGTATTCTTCAAAGGCCCATGTAACAGGTGCTTTGCAACCAGGCAATTTCATTGTGGGTGCTAAGCCTAAAATTAAGCCCAGGAACCAGAGAAGTTCAATGTCTATGGAAGTTGCTATGCTCAGATTGATATTTAAACTTTGTAAACCCGGGTTTGTCATATCTACTTGCCTCTGCCCAAAAATGCTTAGATGTTCGCTACTAACAAGCTATTACACCTTTTCGGTAGGGCACCGGCTGGTGAGGGCATTGTGCTGACATGGGTCCTGTTTAGACATTGCTATGGCCGGTTCACTTTGTAACGTTTCTTGAAGACGCTACTATTGTCTTACAAATCACAAGGCATGCAAAAACCCCAAGGGAAAGCTCAGTGCAAAACCAGAAGTAACACTGTAAAATATTCAAAGAGTCCTTGGTGAGCTCAGTCACTTTATCTCCCTATATGGGAGACACTGGTCATGTTCTTGGGAGAATGGAACCACCTCTAGGAGCTGGTCCATCAGGATGAAGAACATTTCACTGCACTTTAATAATCTAGCATTTAGAGTGAAAAAGTCTATTTTCCTGGGAACTGAGGCTTAATATTCCTGCCCAGCATTAGCTAATTCTACTCTTGATAACTACAGTTATTACAAACCTTTGATTGCAGTGTCTAGCATATCTTTGATTCATATAAGTCAGTTTCAACATTACATCTAACCACTGCACAATGACTGAGAAATTCAACAATAATGGTTGGATGCCTCCTCCATTAAAAAAAAAAGAAAAAAAAAGAAAAGCATAGTCCTAAAATGTTCATCAAGATTATTATGTTTTTAAGACAAATACAAGTGGCATTTTGGAATCCTGAATTGCATTAGACATCACCATCGTCAATATGATAGAACTTAAGGTATTTAAGTTCACTTACCTTTTGGGCATTTTCCCCATCTTCAATTGCAAAATCTAGTCTGGGGTTGATCAGGTCTTTTAGTGTTAAACAATTTACCTCCATCTGTAATGCACAGTTACATTAGAAAATGACTTTAAATTGGATATTCTTTCCTTCAACAAAAATATCTATTACTTGCTCATGAACATGAACTTCCGCTCCCTAAACTCATCCTGGGAATTTTCAGGATTGTGGCCACTCCAACTCTCCGAAACGCACACGAACGAGCACAAACACTTAAGTGTGCTTAGTAATTACTGAAATTGGGAAGAAAAAACCCCAGATAAAAATAATACTTTTTAATGAAAAGCAACAGGACAAAATTAAGTTTCAAGTCAGGAGAGTGTAGGGCAAATCTGTCAGAAAGCACAGGGTCTCCTAGGTCAGTTAATTTTGGCGCAAAGAACGGGGAGGAATTCGGCTTTGAGGGGTTTTGAATCAGGGGGGAAGGAAACCTGATCGCTAGACCAAACCCACTCAGCGCTCAGCGCAGCCCTTTCCCAGGCCTCCGAGCAGACCCCAAATATAAACTTTTCCAATGAAACCCCCAGATCGTGAGGAAGGGCAAGTTCCCTACTGCCCGGCCGGAGGGAGAGCTGGAGCCCAGACACCCCTCGCACGCCTGGTCCTGCGGCAGCCGGGGAGGGGAAGGGTGGCAGGCTGGCAGCCGGGGCGGGAGGGTCCCCTTTCGCCCCAATTCCCGCCTCCCCGCCGGCGCCGGGGCCGCACGCTACTTACTCCCCCTTTGCGAAGGAGCCTTCCTGCCTCTACCGGGACCTCCACGACCCCACAGCAGCGCGGGATCAGCTGGGCGAGTCGATCAGCAGCCGGGCGGCGACATCGGGCGGGGAAAGCGAGGCGCGCAGTTCCCCGCTCCGAGTGCCCTGCGCTAGCGGGGACCCCGCGGCGTCCGGGCAGCGCCAGCGCTCCGACACGCCGAGCGCGACTCCAGCCCCGGATCGCAGTCCCCGCTAAAACACCTCCTCTGGCGCCTTGAGACCGAATTTGAGAATCCACCAATCAGCGGCGGCCGGCGAGGCTGCGCCGGCCAATCGCGCGGCGGCACGGCCCTGGCTCGCCGCCCCTCGGAGTCTTGGCGCTCCTGGGCGCGCGTTTCGACCTCACCCGCCCAATTGTTGCCGCCTCGCCCCCTCCCCCTTCCGGGTACCTGGAAACCTCGGGCCCGGGAGCCAATTCTTGCCGGGGACGCGGGCCCGGGCGGCCGCGGGAAGCCAAGGTGGGGGCGGCGCGGGGCGGCGGGAGGAGGAGGAGGAGGACTCTTTTGTTATGCGTAAAAGACCCGCCGGTCCAGCGGCTTGCGGCGCGGGGAGACCGCGGGCACAGCCTGAGGAGGGGAGAGCAGATGGAGTTTGGAAAAACGATATACACGCTCTGGATGCTGCCGCCGCCACCCCTCCCCCCAGCAACCTGCGCGGAAGCGAAGTTGTCCAGGCTTGTTGGGGCAAACTTCTTAACACGAACGCTGGTGTGACACGTGAACCATGGTTACCACTCTATGCTGCGAGCAGATGGCACACCAGTTAGCTGTGGAAACTCGACTGCCAGCAGAACCAGCTGTTTTTTCTTTGCAAGTCCAGAAAAGTTTATTGGTGTTGTTACCTTTTCAGAACATCGCCAATAATTAGCCTTATTAAATAACTCTCTGCAGTATGGACTAGCATTCTGGGAAAGTCGAGAAAATTTCCTCAACATTGCTGATTTGTATGAAATGTTTCACTTCCCTCAACTTTAGTTTCTTACTTAAAATAGGAATGTTGACAGAGACAGCCGTGTGTGTGTGTGTGTGTGTGTGTGTGTGTGTGTGTGTGTGTTTTAATAGACGTTAAGAACAGCTTTAAATTTACAGAAAAATTGAGACGATAGCACAGGGAGTCCCCGCATATCTGGCACCCAGTTTCACCTATTCATGAACATCTTTACTGTGTAGTGCGTTTGTTAAATGAACCGATATTGCTATATTATTCTTAACGAAAGTCATTATTCAGATTTCCGTAATTTTTATCCAATGTCCTTTTTTCTGTTCCAGGATACAGCATTACATTTAGTCTTCATGTCTCCATAGGCTCCTCTTGGCTGTGACAATTTCTCATACTTTCCTCATTTTTGATGACCTCGACAATGTTGAGGAGTACTGACTGGTAAGTTCTTTTGTAGGATGTTCCACTATTGGAATTTGCCAGCCTTCTTTAAAGCATGTCTGCAGACATTTCCCTACAAACTGTATCCTTTCTAGCAAGGATATCATTCTCCTTATTATCCTTTCTGTACCAAGTGCTTCACTTTCCACCCCTTACCTCCCGAATTTATATATTAAACATATAAACGTACTTAAACAAACTTTCTGCAGAATTCAGAATGTTCAGTCAAGTGCTTCACTTTGTACTCTATTTAGGTTGCTGATAAATACAGCCTAAAAATCACTGCTAGATCGTACATTAAAAAGCCCCCCCAAAACAGCATGGGAAATATTAAACTTAAAGAAAAATAACAATAGTTATAAAAATTTGACACTTTTATAATAGAAATGATATTTTAAGCTGAAATCTGTCTTGTAAGTAGAAGCATAAGGAGACAACTATAAAGAATAAAATTGCAATTTATTAAATTTTGCACTTGTGTAGAAGCAGAAAATTAGATGAAGATTTTTTTTTCCCAACTGTATTGATTTCCTGTGGCTATTGTAACTAATTACCACAGACTGGTTGGTAAGCCAGAAATTTATTCTCTCACAATTATGGAGACCAGAAGTCTGAAATCAAGATGTTGGCAGGGCCACACTCCCTCTGGTGCGCTGGAAGAGAATCTTTTCCTCTTCTCTTCCAGCTTCTGGTGGCTGTAAGCAGTCCTGACGAATGTATGGCTGTCTCACTCAGATCTCTGCCTTGGTGGTCACATTGCCTCCTCTTGGTGGGTCTTAAAGCTCTCCTCTGTGCCACTTGAAAGGATACCTGTCATTGGATCTAGGTCCCATCTATACAACCTAGAATGATCTCATCTCAAGAGCCTTAATTACATCTGTAAAGACCTTTCCAAATAAGGTAGCATTCACCGGTTCCAGGGATTAGGACATGGATGTGCCTTTTTTGGGGACCCCCATTCAGCCTTCTATATCACCATTTCAATGATTAAAGTCCATTCATTTCTCTAATATTTCAAAATAATATTGGTTGTTTCTTTGAAGTTAGGCAGTTTTATGTTACAGACCTTTTCCTAGCATTTTCAGAGTATTTTTTCCATCTATTTCAATTAAAATGTAGCCTCTATCTATTCAAAACACGAAAAACAATATGGAGCCTCAAACACTTGTAATTTCATTGATTGCTTAAAGCAAGAGTGATCTTAGATTTGGAGGAAAACTAGAAAATGTGGGCTTCCCTGGTGGCGCAGTGGTTGAGAGTCTGCCTGCCGATGCAGGGGACACGGGTTCGTGCCCCGGTCCAGGAGGATCCCGCATGCTGCGGAGCGGCTAGGCCCGTGAGCCATGGCCGCTGAGCCTGTGTGTCCGGAGCCTGTGCTCCGCAACGGGAGAGGCCACAACAGTGAGAGGCCTGCGTACCGCAAAAAAAAAAAAAAAGAAAACAAAAAGTAGAAAATGCATGTTTGTTGGGCAAATTCAGAGACAGTACTCCATTTATATTGTACCACTTATTTATACTGATGTTTTCAAGTCCCAGAATTTGTAAATAATCTGTCAGTTTCTCAGTTGAAGCTGATGGTGGCTGGGAGCTCAGCTCGGACGTCGAGAAAATGTGCCTTCTCCATGCGACTTGATTTTCCTCACAGCGTGGTGATTCAAGTTGGTTGGACATACATGGTGGCTCAGGGCTCCAAAAAGAGTCTCCTAGCCCACAAAGTGGAAATTTTACTTTGTGCACTTTTGTGATGTAACCTCAGAACTAAGATAGCATCAATTCTGCTGTACTTTTTAAAACAAAGCAGTCAAAGATCCATTCATATTTAAGAGGTGAGGACACATACCCTACTTCTCAATGGGAGAAGTGACAAAGAATTGGGGGCCATATTTTAAAATTGCCACACCACGTTTCATGCTATTTGAAGTATTTTACAGTTCTACCTCGATAATCTTTGCCTGAAAGATCATTGACTTTGGAACAGTATAATATTACCTACGTGGCCACAGTCCCCAGGGTTCTGTATTGTGCTAAGCCCGTGGTTCTCAATCCTGTCCGTGCTTTAAAATCACCTGGAGAGATTTTTTAAAAATTCCTATACCTGAACTGCACACTCAGAGATTTCTAATGGACTTGATCTGGAATTGGACTTGGGTATTGAGTTTTTTTCAATTCCTAGTGTCTTGTTCCTTTGCGCATGCTAATTGAATGGTTATTCATCGACTCCTTTGGATGCCTCTGACTCAGTGGTTTCAGCAATGGATCCTCAGGTCCCATCAGTGAGGACAGGAAGAGTTGGGCAGGTGTATTGCTCTCTGGAATAGGTGCAGAGGTTTCAAAGGGATGGGTCTTCCTGGTTTATGGCCATGTCATCACTGGTTTTCGGAAGGAGATGAGGTTGTAAATGAGAAATCTGATGGGCAGGTGGAGGTTAACAGAAGAATGAACAGCAAGGGCTGTGATCAGAATATACACAGATGATGACTGACATTCCTCTGTATACAAGACGTACTGCATGCCTTCTCAAACTTGGACATAGTCTTTTGCCCTTTTGGGGTTCTGAATCTCAAGATTTATCACACTTTACAGAAAGAATAAGTGTAGTGAAATACGATCCATGTCATTTAGCCTGAGTTGTCCAGTTAATGTATCAGCTTCCTCTGATATTTTCCTTTCTTTCTACACTGCAAGCACAGTCATCTTGGTGTAACATCTGTTCGCAAGAGTTCAGTCACAGAAGGGAATTAGAAACTGATTTTTCACCACATGGGTAACAGAAGGACCTTGACTTCACATCCTGGCAGTTCTGAGGTCTCTGAGTGGATCGGTTTAACAGTTCTTCTTAAACTGAGGGCTGCCATTTAAAATGGCCTTTGTCTTCAGCTATTCCTGGGTCTGAGAATGTGATATATTTGCTTCTCTAACTGTTTGCAGGGTCAGAGAAGGCAGAAAATTTATTCTTGGCTGACCATAAGCAATGTCAGAAGGAGAATGAGTTCATGATTGGTTCCTCCTCATGGCCTTAGCAACAATTAAAAAAAAAAGATATTAATACCAAAGGGCAGTTATGGCTCCCATCTCAAATGACATCCAGATGTCCAGCTGTTCAAAGAGAGCTGCTTAAGCTGTGGTTATGTGTCCCAGAGGGAATTCATTCTTTATCTTTACAGACTCCTTGTCATCCTGGGCACTGTTGAGCAAGGTCAGTTTCCTTAATGATTGTGTGATTTGCGCCCTCACTTAATGAAAAGATAGCATATTTTGTGTGCATGTTTGCATGTGTGTACTTATGTGTGCATGTTATAGGCAAGGATGCAGGGAGTGGGTTGTGCTGTAACATTTCAGACCACAACAGATAGGATGGATTTTGAGCTGGGTTAGGTGTTTCCGGAAATAATGTGATAACGGAGAGTGTATAGTGGGACACCCCTTTACATGATGCTACATTTATGCTGCAGGTTTGGGCGTGGTTGTTTGGAGAGACCACAATGTTTGGAGGGTAAAAATGGAGATTGACCACTGCCCTGGAACCGAGATTCTGGATAAAATGGGGGACAGGCGTCCCGTTAATCTCCAGAGCCTTATCTAGAAGGGAAGGAATTCACTTTGAGTAGTGGAGAGACATAGGTTCTAGATCAAGGTTGGCCGTGGAACAAAAGGTATTGCCTGCCTAGGCCTCAGTTTTTTTCTTTAAAATGGTTTGTGTGATTTGGAGGACCTTTGAAGAACCTTCCATTTCTGTCATTCTAAGTGTTTATTGGACACTTAGGATATCCTCTTAAAACTATTTGCTGCTGGCGCCTAATCACGTAGTGTGGATGTGTAAGATGTTTGCTGAAGTCACTTTTTAATTTCCATATTTGGTGAAACTGGACACATCTCTACTAATCATATTACATTATGTACATACATACATTAATAATGAGAATGTTAAAAAACATCAGGCCAAAGACTGACATTTATCATCTCTATTTTTCTAAGGTTAGAATTAAATGGCTGCAGGTAACTTTTTATACCTTCCTAATAGCATTATTTTAATAGCATTTTTTCATTATAATGCTTTGTAGGACCAAATGAAAATGTTTTCATTGTGAAGTGGAAAGAAGAGTTTGGGGTTAGGGGCTCAGGGACTGGAAACTTAACTTTAAATACTTCACATATTATCTTTTCCTAACCTAGAGCCATCTCATCATATGCAGGGGCCTTCAGCCTTGGAAAAACTGGACAAGTAGAGTATTGAGCCCAAATGGAGATACATTAGCCCACAACTTCACTAAACATTTGGGGGAAGTGTTGATATACAAAGGTTAAGGTATTGTCTCCAAGAAGTCCCTCTTAAAATGCAAACTGTTCCTGGAAAGAGTAATCACTTAACCAACATCATCCATGTAGCATGTTAAGACATTTATCCTCAGACCACACCTGGGGGTAAAAATTGGGTTAACCTTAAAGTACAAAACATTGTTTCTCTGTAATACCTCCTATAAAGCACTGGACCTTCTAGCCTTGTTCAGAGACTCACTCCTGCCTCTCCCGTGAATTCTGGGCGCCCCCAGTCACACATACTCTGAAACAAGTCCCTTCAACCTCCCTGATACCCAAGGCCTCCACTGCAATATGTTGGTTTCTTTCTACTGCTACTGGGGATGCATGACATCAGATATCTCCACGTAGCCTGGCTACTCCTGCCGATGAAGCTGTTGTCACTCCGAAAGTCAGGGATGTTCTGTGATGCCACTGTGTCCTCTGTCAAGGGCGCCAGCTGCTGCTGCTGCCGCCATCAAGTGAAGCCAGATCTGGATCTTCGCTGGTGCTGCTGCTGGAGAGTATGGGAGATGGCCTTGGCCCCCATCTGCACCCTCCTCTCAGCCCCCAGCAAAGTCTTATCAGGTCAGTTCCTTTCTGTGCTGAAATAGGCAGTCAGAGAACAATCCCTCCTGGTGGTGGTTTTTCACTTATTATCCTTATTCCTAAGCATTCAGGCTGGGGACCACATCTGGGTAGTAGGCACTGTGTTATAATTCCTCCCCACCCACCATGGTTGAGACATTGTAATTGGACCAAATTTTGGTCTCTTTGGTTGAATTATTTCCCCAAATGCTCCTCTCTCCTCCTCTAGTTGCAAACTAAGAGGGCCAATTCTTAGATGTGTATTAATGTCCTCGTTATACTTAGATAAGTTTATCAACGTGTCTGTAGACAATAGGACCTACAAGGAGAGAGAGCTCAGGGCAGGCATAGTTGAGTGGGCCAGATGGAAGTGGAATCAGGTAAGATTGGGGGCAGGAGGAAAGCTTGAATGGAGGTGACTATGTTCCTAGTGGGGTAGGACGAGAAAGAATCTCCTGAGAAAAGGAGAAAGATTCAGAAAGGAGTGTGAGAAAATGGAGGCTTGCTTGACCAACTTAATGGAATTGTTTGGGATCCCTGGATTATTATTCTTGTCAAAGATTTAAGATATGAATAAAATCTGCAGTGGATAAAATCTCTAGATACAGCATGCCTGTCCAATAAACTGCCATGTCCATGTTGGTACAACAGAGACTTTTGTTCTTATAGTTGGCTGCACTTATAAAGAATGATACCATCTAGCATGGGGACCTGTAAGCCCTTGCAAATTAGGACATAGTCTTTTGGTCTACATTTTAATGATGCCATAATTACTTTAATTAAGTTCTCTTTCTCTCCTCTCCACATGTTGTCTGTTATAAAAGCCCCATCAAAAGTGATTGTGTTTTGTGCAAAAGAGTGCCGAAACATTATTTCTTTTGTTTAATGTTATTTTTTAAAGTTGTAAGTCCTTATTTGTAAGACAGCATAGTTTATTTTATCTTACGCTTTATGTAGGTTAAGTAAAGTGAGAATATTTTAAGTTTTTTTGGTTTTGTTTTTGATTTTTGATGTGGACCATTTTTAAAGTCTTTATTGAATTTGTTACAATACTGCTTCTGTTTTATGTTTTGGTTTTTTGGCCCCAAGGCATGTGGGATCTTAGCTTCCTGACCAGGGGTGGAACCCACACCCCAGGCATTGGAAGGTGAAGTCTTAACCACTGGACTGCCAGTGAAGTCCCGAGAATATTTTCTTATTCCTTATGTGTTTTGCTTTTTGCAAATAATGCCTAATATTTGTTGCATTTATTTCTCCCCTCTTAGGCCTTACACCTCTTTAGTAAACTGGTCTAATATCCTTTGTGAGTGTGTATGTGTCTAATTCCTCTTTGTTTCAGTTTTCAACATGCTTTTTGCTGATGATGTTAAATTCTGCCTATCCTTTTGACTCAAGGAAGACTTCTTCCTGTTTCCAGCACCCAGTTTACTGGATTTCTTACTGTTTAATTATGTTCCCATGTGGCCACTTTTATTATTTTCTTAAGCTTGCTGAAATTTACTCTGGAATTGGTTTTTCCATTTTACTGATTTCTTGTCTCATGGTTAAATATTTTATTGATGTTTGCAATTACAGTGACATGATGCTAGAGTATCCTCAGGGTACTTTGTGTTTTATCTTTTCCTAAACATTTTGTAATCTTGTGATTTTTAAAAAACAATTACAGATTTCAAGAAGTTTCCACCTTAGTCAGTGTCAGCCTAAACCAGGCAAAGTTGCTAGTTGGAGAACAATACAGTTATGTAAATGGATTCCTTTTTTTTTCAGTGACTCTTCTAAACTAGTTAAAAATTGCAAACTCAGCTGAGGCATAACTGAGAACATATTATAAAGAGAGGAAAGCAGACAGTATTGCCAGAGAGGAATACCACATGTTGTAACGATAGGACTAAAATTTTAAAAGGAAAAGCAAGAGATGGATTAAAATTTGTACAATAGAAAGAAATTAATTCTGCTCTCACCATTATCTAATAATTCTCTTGTTAAATATGCAATTAGAAGTAAGAGAGGTAACCCTCCATGCAGCCTGTGAGTCAAGCTTCACTGACTTTCATGGCTATAAAACTGACATCTTGATCGTTTTCCTGTTTAAAGTGGTAGCCTGCCATTTTTGTTTGTTTTAGAACAATCACAGTTGACTGTTTGAAAGAACCCAAAGCGATCTTGTCTCTCAGGCTAATGGCAGTTTCATGGTTAATATTAATGACAGCACTGAGGATGAATATATTTAATAGTATTAAACCTCAATGAAAAGTTGTTATGGGCTGGGTAGCTCAGAAAGCATTCATGAGACCTTCAGTTAGTTTTGTTTACTTTTTACACATCAATTATTTATTTATTTATTTATTTAAGATGTTGGGGGTAGGAGTTTAGTAATTTATTTATTTATTTTTGCTGAGTTGGGTCTTCTTTTCTGTGCAAGGGCTTTCTCTAGTTGTGGCAAGCGGGGGCCACTCTTCATCGCGTTGCACCAGCCTCTCACTATCGCGGCCTCTCTTGTTGCGGAGCACAGGCTCCAGACGCGCAGGCTCAGTAGTTGTGGCTCACGGGCCCAGTTGCTCCGCGGCATGTGGGATCCTCCCAGACCAGGGCTCGAACCCATGTCCCCTGCATTAGCAGGCAGATTCTCAACCACTGTGCCACCAGGGAAGCCCAATTATTTATTTTTTTAATAAATTTATTTTTTTATTTTATTTATTTTTGGCTGCGTTGGGTCTTCGTTGCTGTGCGCGGGCTTTCTCTAGTTGTGGCAAGCGGGGGCTACTCTTTGTTGCGGTGCGCGGGCTTCTCATTGTGGTGGCTTCTATTGTTCCAGAGCACAGGCTCTAGGCACGCGGGCTTCAGTAGTTGTAGCTCGCAGGCTCAATAGTTGTGGCACGCAGGCTCTAGAGCACAGGCTCAGTAGTTGTGGCTCATGGGCTTAGTGGCTCTGTGGCATGCGGGATCTTCCTGGACCAGGGCTCGAACCCGTGTCCCCTGCATTGGTAGGCGGATTCTTAACCACTGAGCCATCAGGGAAGTCCCTACACATCAATTATTTATACCTGTAATGAAACAATAATGCTGTTATGCATTGGCAGAGCCCTTTTCACTATTGAGGACACCAAGTACTTTATGAGCTGCTGGGAGCCAATTTCTGCTCTTGATGCATATATAGTTGTCTGTCGTGAGCCAACCAGAAGCATAGATAGCATTTATGCCTGAATTTCCGACAAGAAGCCTTTGGCACTACCTTAAAGACATACCCAGAATCCAAACACAGCTCCCTGCCTCCACCATCACCTCCTGATTCCAAGCCACCTTCACCTCCTCCTTGGATTGTTTTAACAGATCTCTCTATTTGTTGTCCCTCTGTAATTTACCCCTAAGCACCGGCTACAGTGGTCCAACTTAAAAGGTCATGTTCTCATTCTCCAGACACTTCAATGGCTCCCCAACTAATTCAAAGTAAAAGCCAAAGTCCTTACAATGGCCAGCAAGGTCTTAAGGACTTGACCTCTTTTTACACCTCTGATCTTATCATCTTCAGCTTTTCCCCTTGTTTGCTTGGCTTTGGCCACACTCTGCTCCTTGCTGACCCCTGGGCACACTTACTCTGTTGCCTGAGGGCTGTGTATTGACTGTTCCCTCTGCCTGGAATGCGCTTTGTCCAGAGAGCTGCTTACCTCTCTCCTTCACTTCTTTCGGGAGCATTAATTCAGGTGCTGTTCGCTTCTGTAGCAAAGAAACCTTAAATTTACAGTGCGTTTAACAAAGCAGAAGTGTACCTCTCACTCCTATAACAGCTGATAATGGTGTACCTGGATGGCAGGTGGCTTTCCTGTAAGTGGCAACTCTTTGGCAACCCAGGCTCCTTCTCTTTGTGACTCTGCAGTCTCTTTGGCCAGGCCCCCAGGGCCTCTGTTTCTTGTTAGTGGAAGGGAAATCAGACAGTGGACATGGCATACGTCACTTGTACTCACATCCTCTTGAGAGAACAGTTAGTCACAGGGCCACGCTGGATTCAAGGGGGAGCTGTGATCGTAGTCACTGGCTCTGTAGCATGTCCTAGCAAAACTTTAACACTATGAACAGGGAGTAAGGACTCCTGGGGCAGCTAGTCATTTCTGTCACAGACTGCCTCCTGGCCACCCAATATCTATGTGACCTCCTCCCTAAAGGAAACAACCCAAAGTACCACCCAGGTGCCTCATCCATGACAAAGTCCAGGCACTCTGGGTAATGTGTTCCTTTGGTCCAGAGACCTATGAATTCAAAAACAAAGTGCGGGCTTCCCTGGTGGCGCAGTGGTTGAGAGTCCGCCTGCCGATGCAGGGAACGCGGGTTCGTGCCCCGGTCCGGGTAGATCCCACATGCCGCGGAGCAGCTGGGCCTGTGAGCCATGGCCACTGAGCCTGCGCGTCTGGAGCCTGTGCTCCGCAAAGGGAGAGGCCACAACAGTGAGAGGCCCGCGTATCGGAAAAAAAAAAAATATATATATATATATATGGATGAGGAACAGGATAACCACAACAGAAACTTGTGTTTGTGAAAGGGCAGACTGGGAGATCCTTGGCGGTAACTGGTCCATAACTATGAGGAATCCGACTGGGCAGGTGCTGTGAAGGCTCCCTGCCCGGGACGTGGTGCAGATTCTTCCTTAGACCATGCTCCTGCTCAGTGGGCGGAACTTGCTTGTTCACTCTTCTCTGTGGTCCTTGGCTCTGGCCTCTGGGATGTTCTTCTTGTCCACTATCCTTTCTGGGATACCTAAGATGAGCATTAAGGAATATGACCTCCTTGGAGCTCGCACAGTTTTTACAGCCTGCTTCCTGCTGGTAGATATTGAGGTCCTTGGGAGGATGTTTTACAGCCACAGGCTTTGTAAGGCCCAGACCACTATTCTTCAGAAACATTATTCCCTTGATTTCTAGTTAGTTCCATGTGCAGTAATCATATCCCAAGTTCTTTCCTAGAAGTGATTCTTACACCTGCTCTCTTTCTTTCCTTTCTTGCCCCTATACTTCCCTTAATTTAATGGGGCTTACTGGAGTTCCCTTGAAGCAATAGGCTTGATGAGAAGAGAATAAGTTCCCATGATCTGTGTTTCAGCTTTGCACACCTCTGCTTAATGAAAGCAACTTAATGGGTGCTTCTGCTCAAAACACTTCAGGTCTTATCTCCTACTGCTTGGTGTCTAGAAGCAGTCAACTTTCTAAGCCTGCAAGGCCTCAAACCCACCTTAATTCCTAGATTTTCTTTATTCTGTTCCATTTCTGTTTGCAAGCTAGCCAGTTCTTTCCTGAGCACATTTCTTTCTTGAACTCTTTGTTCAGTGCAGAGAGGAGCATTCAGCATCTTTTTTGGACAGAATTTTGCCCCCTCAAATTCATATGTTGAAGCCCTAACCCTCAATGTGACTGTTTTTGAAGATAGGGCCTTTACAGAGGTAATTGAGGTTAAACAATGTAATAATGGTGGGACGCTAATCCAATAGGACTGGTGTCCTTATAAGAAGAGGAACACGCACCAGGAGTACATATGCACAGAAAAAAGGCCATGTGAAGACACAGCAAGAAGGCAGCCATCTGAAAGCCCAGGAGAGAGGGCTAACCAGAAACCAACCCTGCTGGTACCTTGATCTTGGACTTCCAGCCTCCAGAACTGTGAGAAAATAAACTTCTGCTGTGTAAGCCGCCCAGTCTGTGGTATTTTATTATGGCACCCCTAGTAGACTAATACAGCATCTTTTGGCATTCTGGATCTTTCAAACTACTTATTCTAATGCTACAGGATCACTAAGTACTTGTTTTGTCTTACAAGTGTGCACACATAATAGTTTTAACATTACATGGGTTTCTGATTTCCAGCTTCTAATGTCTATTTTGTGCCATCTCCTACCTGATTGCTAAGTCAGTGCTCTATATTTTAGTTTTTTGGGTTTTTTTTTTAAGACACCACTTCAAGGAATCAGTTTCTGTAACAAATGGACCTCAAAACTTTAGAAGATTAACATAAAAGAAGTTTATTTTTCTCTCATATAACACTAAAAATTATTATATCCTGTTGGTGGGTGGCTGTCTTCCACATGGAGATTCAGGGACCCACCTCCCTGGGTGGCTTGGCTCCCTTGGCTCCAGCATATTCTAAACCTGCAGTGTCCAATGTGGTGCCACCTGTGGCTACTGAGTACTTGAAAAGTGGCCATCAGTACTGGAAATATGCTGTAAGTGCAAAACACATAACTAGATTTTGAAAAAAAGAATATAAAGTGTTCATGAATATTTTATATTGAATGTATACTGGAATATATTTTGGAGATATTGGGCTCAAAAATGCATTATTGAAATGAATTTAACCCATTTCTGCTAGCAATAATCACATCTTGGATGAACTCCCTTGGCTACAGTACTGCCACTACACAAAGCTATAATATATATATATATATTTTTTACACAAAGTAATAATACATATGTTAGTGTGGCTACTAGAAAACTTAAAATTACATATATGGCTCACATTGTCTTTCTCTTGGACAGCCCTGTTCTAAAGCCTCAGAGTCTTCTGCTTCAGTTGGCAGAAAGGGAAAGAGACAGTGGAGGAGCCACTTCATATTCATAAAAACCCCAGCTTAGAGGTAAGAGAAAGCTCATCTGCTCAAATTCCATTGTGAGAATTAGTTACATGGCTATGTCCAGATGTGAGAGGGCTTGGGAAATGTCATCCTGGCTCAGAGGCCACCTCGTAGCGACAGTTCTAATCTAAGAAGGGGAATGCAAATGTTTGTGGACAGCTAGCCCTCTCCAACACAAGGTCTGTGCTCAAGCATCGTCTCCTTGAAGTCTTCCCTGACTACTGCAGCCACCTGCAGGCCACGCCTAGCATTCCCTGTCTTCCTTCCTTGTTTTATTTTTCTTTAGAACATTCCACGATTTGACACATCACATGTTTTGTGTATTTGTTCATTTTCTTTCTTTCTCACTATATGTAAACTCCTTGAAATAATTTTTTAAAAATTTCTTTATTGTGGTAAAATATACACAACATAAAATTTACTATCTTAACCATTTTTATGTATGACATTCAGTGGTATTAAAAACATTCATATTTTTATGCAGCCATCAGCACCATCCATATCCAGAACTCTTTTCATCTTGCAAAACTGAAACTCTATACCCATTAGACAATAGCTTCCCATTTCCCTCTTCCTTCATCTCCTAGCAACCACCATTCTACTTTCTGTCCCTGTGATTTTGACTACTGTAAGTATCTCATATAACTAGAATGAAACAGTATTTGTCTTTTTGTGACTGGCATATTTCACTTAGCATAATGTCCTCAAGATTAATCCATGTTGTGGCCTATGTCAAAATTTCCTTCTTTTTTAAGGCTGAATAATATTCCATTATATGTATATATCACCTTTTGCTTATTCAGTCATCTGTCTATGGACACTTGGATGACTTCTGCATTTTAGCTATTGTGAATAATGCTTCTATGAATATGGGTATACATATATCCCTGATATCCCAAATATCCCACAGAGACCCTGATTTCAATTCAATTGAATATGTACCCAAAATTGGAATTGCTGGATCACATGGTAGTTCTATTTTGAACTTTTTGGGAAATGTCCATACTGTTTTTCACAGTGACTACAGCATTTTACATTCCAAACAATGCACGGGATTCCAATTTCCCAACATCCTTGCCAACATTTGTTATCTTCTGTTTTGTTTTGCTTTATAGTAGCCATCTTAATGGGTGTGAGGAAGTATCTCATTGTGGTTTTGATTTGCATTTCCCTCATGATTAGTGATATCGAGCATTTTTTCATGTGCTTATTGGCTATTTGTATGTCTTTGGAGGAATGTTTAATAATATCTGAAGGCATTGATTTTCATCTGTGGATTCAGTGCTGTGTTACTCATGCCTGGAACTGTGCTGCCATGTACCAGACACTCAAGGATTATATGCTGACCAAATAAACAATTGAACCTTACTGGCCTGCTAAGGCACAGATAAAGCATTGAGGAAGGAAATTAGGTACTGAGTTCAGAACTCATTACTACAGTCAAGATAAATGATATATTCTATCAGTTTGTAAATATGAGCAAACCAGAGTTAGACAGAGTGGTGATGTCAACTTAACATCACAGATTTTTAAACTTGAGCAGAAATTTGCTACCCTGGTGTTTTGTTTGCTCTGCACAGTATTGATTTTTTTTTGAGAATTTTAACTTTTTAATTTATTTTTTATTCGTGGCTAAAAATATCTGGATACTTTTACAGTTTTTTTTTAAATCGAGATTTTTTTGTCTTCTGTTTATTTTTTAAGTCTTACTCTACTTATACTCTTTCAGTGGTATTATTTAACTTGTATCATATCAGCATACCAGTAATAATAATTATAATGATGATAATAAATAATTTATGAGGTTAAAAAGAAGACAAACCTAATTCTAGACAACAAATATATGTAGGCCAAGAGGAAGGATATCAGAGTTAAGTTTCTAAACTCCTTGTATTGTATGGAGGGGGTTAAAATATTAACTATAGACTGTTAGTTATTATGAATGCAAGATATTGGGTTGGCCAAAAAGATCGTTTGGGTTTTTCCGTAATGTCTTATGGAAAAACCCGAACGAACTTTTTGGCCAACCCAATATTATTTAAAAGATAATCAGTAAAGAGTAGACACAGAGTCTGTGATCTTCAGCCAGTAGAAGGAAAAAATCAAACAAGAAAGCAAACCACAATTCCACTCCTAGGTATATACCCAAAATAGTTGAAAGCAGGGACTTGAGCAGATATTTGCATACCCATTTTTACCGCACAGTTATTCAGAATATAGAAAAGATGGAAACAAGTCAAATGTTCATCAGCAGGTGAATGGATAAGCAAATTATGGTATGTACATACAATAGAATATTATTCAGACATAAAAAGGAATGAAGTTACAATACATGCTACAACATGGATGAATTTTGACAATTTTATGCTACGTGAAATAAGCCAGACACGAAAGAACAAAGACTGCATGAGTGTACTTATGTGAAATATCAAGAATAGGCAAATTGGGGCTTCCCTGGTGGCACAGTGGTTGAGAGTCCGCCTGCCGATGCAGGGGACACGGGTTTGTGCCCCGGTCTGGGAAGATCCCACATGCCGCAGAGCGACTAGGCCTGTGAGCCATGGCCGCTGAGCCTGCGCATCCGGAGCCTGTGCTCCGCAACGGGAGAGGCCACAACAGTGAGAGGCCCGCGTACTACAAAAAAAAAAAAAAAAAAAAGAATAGGTAAATTCATAGAGACAGCAGTAGATTAAAGGTACCAGGGGCTGGGGGATGGGAAGAATAAGGGAATTATTGTTTAATTGTTACAGAGTTTGTTTGGGGTGATGAAAAACTTTTGGAAATAGTGGTGATGGTTGCACAACATTGTGAATGTAACTAATGCCACTAAATTGTACACTTAAAAATGATTAAAATGGCAAATTTATGTTATTTGTATTTCACCATAAAAATTATTTTTTAAATGAGAGCAAACCAACAATTTGCTCAAAGAAAGAATAAAAAAAAAATTAAAAGTACAGTAAAGAGAAAGAGCAAGATGATAGGAACAAGTCCAGCTAACAGTATCTGTAAATCATCTGAACTTATCAGCTAAAAGACAGAGGTTGTTAGATATAAAAATGCAAAATCCATTTGCATGTTTATAAGAAACACACCTGAAACATAGGGACTAAGAAAGGTTGAAAGTGAAGGAAAAGTAAAAGAATTAAAAGAATTTTAAAAAGACATACCAGGAAAATACTAACCAAAAGAAAGTTCAAGTTTCTGTAGTTATATTAAAGTAGACTTTAAGACAAAACATATTGTTATGGATAAGAGAGTCATAAAAATGATAAAAGGTTTATTTCAACAGGAAGTTCTAGTAATTCTAAATTTACAGAACTCAATAAAATATCTAAAATACAATGTAAAATTTATAAACCCTCAAAATATATAGAACAAAATTGATAAAACTATATGAGAAGTGGACAAATGAAATACTCGAATGGAATATTTCAACACATGACTGTCAATTATTGATGGTCATGTAGACCAAATATATAATGAATATATGGAAGATGAATCACACATTTAACAGCTGTGAGTTAATAGATATGTATAGAACCATGTTTCTAGAACCACTGATTAAAGAATGTATATTATACTGGAGAATATGAGGAACATTAAAACAAACAAGCAAACAAACAAACAAACAAACCTGACCACGTGCTAGGCCATAAAACAAGCCTTAACCGATTTCAAAGATTAGGTATCATGTAATTCATACTTTCTGTCAGTAATGCAATCTGGTATACAATCAAAATAACAAAGATATTAAAAAATGCAAAACCCCACACTTTTGAACCTTTAAAAATGTATTTTTAAATAACTCTAAGTCAAAAAGGAATAATATTGAAGATTAAAATATACTTAGAGCTCGATGATAATGAAAGTACTAAGGATAAAACTTGAGGGATGGGCAACAGAGGTATTTAGAGGGAAATTTATAGTAATAAATGCTTTTTAAAGAAAAAGAATGTAGGTTGAAAATCAAGGAGGAAGACATACAGTTAGAAAAGAATGGAATAAAGAAAAAGAAAGTCAAAGAAAACAAATTATAAAAATAAAAGCAGAGATTAATGTAAACGAAAATAAAGATACAATGGAGACAATAAACAAAGCACTAAATTTCACATCTAAGTATATATCCTACAGAAATTCTTACACGTTTGTATCAGACAAAAAAGATATAAAGGACAGAAATACATTACTAAAATTGAGATAAATGAAAATGGACATAAGTGAAAGTCACAAATAATCAAAATGGATAAAAAAAAGAAACAAAATCTGAATAGCATTATATTTTTGAATAATTTGAATTTATAATTAAAAGCCTTCCCACAAGGAAAACTCTAGTCTCAGATGAACTTACTAGTGAATTCTACCAAAAATGTAAGAAAGAATAATACCAGTCATACATAAAAGCTTGAAGAAATAAAAGAGAAAGGAACCCTTCCTAAGTCATTTTATGAGACCAGAAATTCTCTGATAACGAAGATATTAAAAGATAAGACCATTATTCCTTAGGAACACAGAAAAGTTCTTAACAAAATATTAGCAAATCAAATTCATCATCTATAAATAGGATAACACATATGACCAAATTAGATTTATCCCAGATATGCAAGATTGGTTTAGTATTCAACAATTAATGTAATTCAAATGTAATTAAAGAATAATAAAAGGGAAAAAACATTATTATCTTCATAGGTACAGTAAAAGTACTTTTAAAAATTCAACACTAATTAATGATTTAGAAGATCCTTGGGAGACTAGATATAGGATGCTTCTTCAACCTGATAAAAGGAGTTTGAAGACCCTGCAACTAATACCATATTTAATAGTGAAATACTGGATACTTTTCCTGTAAGATTGGGAAAATGCAAGAGTATGTACTTTCACTACTTTTATTCAAGATTTTTCCTGGAGATTATAGCTGTTGCAACAGGCAAGAAACCAAATAATAGGTGTATAGATTGGAAAGAAAGAAGTAAAACTTTCTATTTGTAGAAGATGATAGTATATGTAAAAAACCCCAATGAAGCTGCAAAAAAACTACTAGAACTAGTAGTGAATTTAGCCAGATGATGTAAGTTCAATATACAAAATTTTATTGAATTTTTTTAATACTAGCAACAAATAATTGGGAAATCAAATTAAAAGAAACACGTACTATTTTATAGCATAAAAATAAAATACCTAAAAATACATTTAACAAAATATATTGAATATGTGCATATAGAACATTACCATACATTGCTGAGGAAAATTAAAGATCTAAACAAATGGGGATGCACATAATTAGATTCATGGATTGGAGGAATCAATGCTATTAAAATTTCAAAATTCCCCCAGTTGTTTTATTGATTCAACTTAGTCCCAGTCAAAATTCCTGTAGCCTTTCTTTTATAGATATTGGCAAATTTATATGGAAATACAGAAGATCTAGACTAGCCAATGTAATCTGAAAAATAAGAATCAAGTTAGAAGTTATGCTATCTAATTTCAAGATGTCATAAAGTTATAGGACTTAAGATAATGAATTTTAGCCTAAGAGTAGACATACAGATGAATGGAATAGAATAGTGAGTCCAGAAAAAAAAATATATATATATATACACATATTAATTGATTTTTGATAGGATTTCAGGGTCATTCAGTGGATTAAATGGTAATGTTTTCAACAAAGGATGTTGAGATAATTGGATATCCACATGGAATAAAATGACTCTCAGCACATACTTCACACTTTACACAAAGACTATCTTGAAATGGATCATAGACCTAAATGTAAAAGCCAAAACTATAAAACTTAAGAGGAAAGTATGAGACAATCTCTGTGACTTTGGAGTAGGCAATAGTTTTTGAGATAGTACAAACTGTAAAATCTTTAAAAAGGATAAATTAGATTTCATTGAACTTAAAACCTTTTATTCTTGGAATAAAGAAGTAAAAGCATGACATAGACTGGGAGAAATTATTCTCAATACATATATACGAAAAAGTTACTTTTATCCTTGTTCTGGATTTTTTTTTTGGCATCCAGAATGCATAAAGCTCTGTGACAACTCAAAAATAGGAAGACAAACAACCCAATAATAAATGAGCAAAAGATTTGAACAGATACATGGCAAAAAAGATATATAAATGGTCAATAAACACATAAAAAGATGCTCAGCATTATTGTTTATCAGAACAATGCAAACAAAAACTATAGTGATATACCGCTACTGACCCCGTAGCATGCTTAAAAAATGAAAAAGGTTAACAATATCAAGTGTTGGCAAAGGTGTGGAGCATCTGTAACTTATACATTGCTGGAAGGAGTATAAAATGGTACACACACTTTGGAAAACAGTTATATAGTTTAAGTTAAACATGCAGTTATATTATCTAGCAATTCTATGCGTGGGTATTTACCTAAGTGAAATTATGTGTCAGCACAAAGCCTTAATCATGAACTCATAGCAACTTTATTCATAATAGCACCAAACTGGAAACAACTCAAAGGTCCATCAAGAAGTGAGTGAATAAACAAACTGTAGTATAGCCATATGACAGAATATTGCTCCGTGATAAAGAGAAAGGAACACAACAACATGGAAGAATCTCAAACATATTATTATGCAGCAAAGAAGCCAAAGAATAGTACATTTTGTGTGATTCTGTTTACTTGATATTCTAGAAAATGCAAAATGTAACCTACTGGGATAGAAAGCACGTAAGCGGTTCCCTAGGGCTGGGAGTGAGATGGAGTTGACCACAAAGAGCCACAGTAACATTTTTGGGTGAGGAAATGTTCTGTATCTGGATTATGGTGGTAGTTACACATTGTGGTAGTTATAAATTGTCAAAATTCTTCTAACGGCATACTTAAATAAATGTAGTTTATCATATGTAAATTATACTTCAATAAAACTGATTGAAAAGATGGATGGCAAAGATATCAATGTCTGATCACCTCAGCTTAGTTTAACATGGCTGTTCTTCATGGCCAGTGAAGTGGGAACATGGCGTCTAATTTGGGTGCTACAGTCAGGAAGGCTTTGAAATTACTGGTGGAGCTGCTCCATTCCAGAAATTTCTCTGATTTCTTTGATTGCTCTTTTTGTTGACATCTATTCTTTTTTTTTAACGTCTTTATTGGAGTATAATTGCTTTACAATGGTGTGTTAGTTTCTGCTTTACAACAAAGTGAATCAGTTATACATATACCTGTATCCCCATATCTCTTCCCTCTTGTGTCTCTCCCTCCCAACCCCCCATCCCACGCCTCTAGGTGGCCACAAAGCACAAAGCTGATCTCCCTGTGCTATGCAGCTGCTTCCCACTAGCTATCTATTTTACATTTGGTAGTGTATATATGTCCATGCCACTCTCTCACTTTGTCCCACCTTACCCTTCCCCCTCCCCATATCCTAAAGTCCATTCTCTCGTAGGTCTGCATCTTTATTCCCGTCTTGCCCCCAGGTTTTTTATGACCATTTTTTTTTTAGATTCCATATATATGTGTTAGCATATGGTATTTGTTTTTCTCTTTCTGACTTACTTCACTCTATATGACAGACTCTAGGTCCATCCACCTCACTACGAATAACTCAATTTCGTTTCTTGTTATGGCTGAGTAATATTCCATTGTACATATGTGCCACATCTTCTTTATCCATTCATCTGTTGATGGACACCTAGGTTGCTTCCATGTCCTGGCTATTTTAAATAGAGCTGCAATGAACATTATGGAAAATGACTCTTTTTGATTTATGGTTTTCTCAGGGTATACACCCAGTAGTGGGATTGCTGGGTCGTATGGTAGTTCTATTTTTAGTTTTTTGAGGAACCTCCATACTGTTCTCCGTAGTGACTGTATCAGATTACATTCGCACCAACAGGGCAAGAGGGTTCCCTTTTCTCCACACCCTCTCCAGCGTTTATTGTTTGTATATTTTTTGATGATGGCCATTCTGACTGGTGTGAGATGATATCTCATTGTAGTTTTGATTTGCATTTCTCTAATGATTAATGATGTTGAGCATTCTTTCATGTGTTTGTTGGCACTCTGTATATCTTCTTTGGAGAAATGTCTATTTAGGTCTTTTGCCCATTTTTGGATTACAAAAGCATGAGCTGCTTGTAAATTTTGGAGATTAATCCTTTGTCAGTTGCTTCATTTGCAAATATTTTCTCCCATTCTGAGGGTTGTCTTTTGGTCTTGTTTATGGTTTCCTTTACTGTTCAAAAGTTTTTAAGTTTCATTAGGTCCCATTTGTTTATTTTTGTTTTTATTTCCATTTCTCTAGGAGGTGGATCAAAAAGGATCTTGCTGTGATTTATGTCATAGAGTGTTCTGCCTATGTTTTCCTCTAAGAGTTTGCTAGTGTCTGGTCTTTAATCCATTTTGAGTTTATTTTTGTGTATGGTGTTAGGGAGTGTTCTAATTTCATTCTTTTACATGTAGCTGTCCAGTTTTCCCAGCAACACTTATTGAAGAGGCTGTCCTTTCTCCACTGTATATTCTTGCCTCTTTTATCAAAGATAAGGTGACCATATGTGCGTGGGTTTATCTCTGGGCTTTCTATCCTGTTCCATTGATCTATATTTCTGTTTTTGTGCCAGTACCATACTGTCTTGATTACTGTAGCTTTGTAGTATAGTTTGAAATCCAGGCGCCTGATTCCTCCACCTCCGTTTTTCTTTCTCAAGATTGCTTTGGCTATTCGGGGTATTTTGTGTTTCCATACAAATTGTGAAATTTTTTGTTCTAGTTCTGTGAAAAATGCCAGTGGTAGTTTGATAGGGATTGCATTGAATCTGTAGATTGCTTTGGGTAGTACAGTCATTTTCACAATGTTGATTCTTCCAATCCAAGAACATGATATATCTCTCCATCTGTTTGTATCATCTTTAATTTCTTTCATCAGTGTTTTATAATTTTCTGCATACAGGTCTTTTGTCTCCTTAGGTAGGTTTATTCCTAGATATTTTATTCTTTTTATTCCAATGGTAAGTGAGAGTGTTTTCTTAATTTCACTTTCAGATTTTTCATCATTAGTGTATAGGAATGCAGGAGATTTCTGTGCATTAATTTTGTATCCTGCTACTTTACCAGATTCATTGATTAGCTCTAGTAGTTTTCTGGTAGCATCTTTAGGATTCTCTATGTATAGTATCATGTCATCTGCAAACAGTGACAGCTTTACTTCTTCTTTTCCGATTTGGATTCCTTTTATTTCTTTTTCTTCTGTGACTGCTGTGGCTAAAACTTCCAAAACTATGTTGAATAATAGTGGTGAGAGTGGGCAACCTTGTCTTGTTCCTTATCTTAGTGGAAATGGTTTCAGTTTTTCACCATTGAGGGCAATGTTGGCTGTGGGTTTGCCATATATGGCCTTTATTATGTTGAGGAAAGTTCCCTCTATGCCTACTTTCTGGAGGGTTTTTATCATAAATGGGTGTCGAATTTTGTCGAAAGCTTTTTCTGCATCTACTGAGATGATCGTATGATTTTTCTCCTTCAATTTGTTAATATGGTGTATCACATTGATTGATTTGCGTATATTGAAGAATCCTTGCATTCCCGGGATAAACCCCACTTGATCATGGTGTATGATCCTTTTAATGTGCTGTTGGATTCTGTTTGCTAGTATTTTGTTGAGGATTTTTGCATCTATGTTCATCAGTGATATTGGCCTGTAGTTTTCTTTCTTTGTGACATCCTTGTCTGGTTTTGGTATCAGGGTGATGGTGGCCTCGTAGAATGAGTTTGGGAGTGTTCCTCCCTCTGCTATATTTTGGAAGAGTTTGAGAAGGATAGGTGTTACCTCTTCTCTAAATGTTTGATAGAATTCGCCTGTGAAGCCATCTGGTCCTGGCCTTTTGTTTGTTGGAAGATTTTTTTTTTTTCTTTTTTGCGGTACACGGGCCTCTCACCATTGTGGCCTCTCCTGTTGTGGAGCACAGGCTCCGGATGCGCAGGCTCAGCGGCCATGGGTCATGGGCCCAGCTGCTGCACGGCATGTGGGATTCTCCCGGACCGGGGCACAAACCCGTGTCCCCTGCATCGTCAGGCGGACTCTCAACCACTGCACCACTGGGGAAGTCTGTTGGAAGATTTTTAATCACAGTTTCAATTTCAATGCTTGTGATTGGTCTGTTCATATTTTCTGTTTCTTCCTGGTTCAGTCTCGGAAGGTTGTGCATTTCTAATAGTTTGTGTTGACATCTGTTCTTATTTCAGTGGATGTAGTAGCTCCCACATTATCTGATGATATTATTTGGAATGTTATAATAGTTCTCTCCAGCCTCTGATTTACCTCTATTTCCTCTGTGCCCATAAAGATAAGTAAAAGAATTAAAGTCCTAAATGTCAGCATTTTTGTTTCCCCTTTTCTCCATTCTCCTGCTATTTCAGCGCATGCCTTGAGATTAATGATGAAGGATCTCCATATCGTCTTAGATAATATACTGACTTGGAATATAGTAATTGTTTCTAGGGTCAAATTATAAGCCAGATATAAAGTTCTAGAAGGAATAGAGGATACTAGAAGGCTAAAAAAGCAATTGTGCTATCACTGCATTATTAATTATTTTTTAGAATTAATCACGATTTTTACATGTTTATTTGAGCTGTTCTGGTTCTGATTTTTTCTTTTATTCTCCATCATTTCACAAATTATTTCTTTCTAAAAAGGTCCTGCCAAAATTAATCGAGACTATTTTCTTCCATTTAAGTTTATTTACATTCTGTTAAACAGTTAACATTTTTAGTTTTCACACTTCATTTTAATTCTGCCGAGAATTACCAAGTGCCTGCTCTTTGCTGTGCACTGATCCTGGAACTGGAAAAGTAAAAGTGACAACTGGACCTGTCCTCACAGTGCGAGACACGTACAGAAGTAGTTTAGTAACACGCAGTTCCCTGTCATAGAAGTACATTTAAAAGGCTGGGAGAAGCAGTTGAAAGAACAGTTGATTTCTGCTTTTTGAGAGAGTATTAGAGACAGCAAGTGGCTATCAAAGGTTGAGTTATCTAGGGGTGAAAGAGAAGGAAGGGCCGCCTTCATAGAGGGGAATGGTGTAAGCAAAGAATCAGGGTGTTGTTTTCTCCCATTGTCGAGGAAAGTTGAATCAAGGAACAAGTTATTCCGACAGACTTTCCATAATTTTTTCAAATTGCTTTCTAAATTTTCCCAAATATTTCACAAAATTAACCCCTCCAAACTGGCTGCACCACAGAACGAAGGCAAGAGGATTATATAGTCAGTGGGGTGGGCTTTCAGAGCCCCTGCAATAAACCCACGTGAATGTGTCACTCGTGTCAGTGTCAGTCATCATGTACATCTTCATGGGAAAAAGATAGAACCTTGGATTTTGAACATCTAGACAGTAATCCAAAGCATTGTTGAAATCGTAATAAAAGGAAACATTTTATCATGTGGGGAAAAGGAAAGTGCACACAAGGTGAATGTTAATAGACACAGTATAAGTAACAAACCTGGTGTTGAATTTACTTTTTTTCTTCAGTATCCATGGACCTCTGTAATCCTCCTTCTCATAGAAGAAATTCAGGATCCTTTGTGAAGGAGGGTTTAGATTCAGAATGCAAATATATATTACTGTAAGGGTAGTATGCTACACTACTTAGTATAAGGGTAGCACAAGACTGGGTAGGCAGTTCCAGACCTGACCGTATACCTAATAGGGCAAGCCACATCCTAATGTAGTGGCTTAGAACCACGACAGTTTATTATTTCTCAGCGTTGGTTTGAATTCAGGCCGGGCTCAGCTGCACTTTTCCTCTGCTTTTTGTGATCATCTTTAGCGTCATTCATGTGGCCGCTTTCCACATCATTCGGCCTGGACCTCCTTACCTCACAGTGGCTGGACAATAGTTTGGTTTATCTTTTCATCCAACCTTTGTTTTATCCCTTCAGGCATTCCCTAAACTGTAAAGGCATATATTTCACAAGACATGCTCATTCATTAAGTTCTCTCTTGCCCCTCTGCTTCCCTTCTGCCCTTTGAAGTCCCTCCCATCCTATAATGCCCATCTCTACTGCCACTTTTGTGATGAAACCTGTATGTCATTTTTCTCTTCCACCTGCTTTATCCATACCCTCTGATGGCAGTGCACTGGCTCTTTCCGAGCTCTCACAGAATGCTGTCTGTCGTTCTGTCTTGTGTTTCGTTCAGCTGTTTAGTTGATCCGAGAAGAGATTGGCCCTGTCCATGAGTACTTATTCCATGGACCTACCTTTGTAAGGTATTGAGGACTCTTCTCTTCAGACATGTGTCCTATTTTAGATGTCTCAGCTTTCATAAGAGAATGTCAACTCTCTCCATTTTGACTGACCTATGAAACATGAAATTGAGGCTCTGTAAAATAATTTGTACTCCAGGTTCTTGACAGAGGTTATAACCTAGAAATCTCGGCTGCCCAGTACATATCAAAAGCTCAGTTGTGAAAAGTAATATATATGGAGAACTGCCTGAAGGATATGCAGTCCATCTGTTCTTTAGACACACTCAATTTTGTTCCTGGATTAACCAAACCAAGAGAGAGCTGCAGCCTGAAATACTTTTGGTTTAGTTCCCCAGAGAATTGCTTGCATGGAATTGCCCATGGCATTATGCCATTGGCTTTCATTTTGATGGACATTATGAGGAAAAGCCTGTTCAATTTTTGCCAATACATTGGAAAATCTGGATGAAATAAGTGATTTTCTAATAAAAATATAAATTACCAAAATTGACTCAAGTGGAGTTAGGAAAACCCAAATAGACCAATGACCACGGAGGGAGTTGAAAAGGGTTGCCAAAGATTTATTCCCCTCCAGAGCTGAGCCCAGTTTTTTGGGGGGGGCGGTGTATATCTACTGTGTTTATTTGCCTAAGTATTATGTTTCTCCCTACATTTATATCTCTCTTCTTTTTCTTTTATCAGTCAGTACCACTTCTTCCTTTGGGGGGTGGCTCCTCCCCCACCTCAGTTATATGATATTATGATAGTGGGATATTGCACTGATTCCTAGCCACAGAAGTAAACCAATCATGCTGAACCATATTAGTATATATCCTTGTATATAAGGATCCAAGGTGGGCACGTGACCCCAGTAGAGTTAATCGAAGTCTTTTCTGGTAATACTGTGTTCACATCCGTGGGAAAAGTTCTCTTCGTCTTGGTTGCTAAATGGGAATGATGTAAGCCTGTAACTACATGTGGTCTCAACAACTCCCTCCCATATAAATTAAGCCCATCTGCAATGGAAGACAAGAAAGAGAGGGAGAGAAAGGGATCAGGAGCAGGGGCGTGGTGACACAGGACAGACAGACACACAATAAGAAACTCTTTGACTGAGAGATGGAATCTGAGAGAGACAGGCACACATGCAGACATAGAACTCAGACATGGAAATAAAGTAAAAGACAAAGATTCCAGCATTGTTTGAGTCCTTGGTGCTACTCCTGTCCTTCCTATGTGTGAAGCAATACATCTTCCTTCTTTCCTTCCTTCCCTCCCTCCTTCCCTCCTCCCTCCCTCCCTCCCTTCCTTCCTTCCTTCCCTCCCTCCTTCCTTCCCTCCCTCCTTCCCTCCTCCCTCCCTCCCTTCCTTCCTTCCTTCCCTCCCTCCCTCCCTCCCTCCTTCCCTTCCTTCCTTCTTTCCTCCTTCCTCCCTCCCTCCCTTCCTTCCTTCCTTCTTTCCTCCTCCCTCCCTCCCTCCCTCCCTCCTTCCCTCCTCCCTCCCTTCCATCCTTCTTTCCTCCTCCCTCCCTTCCTTCCTTCCTTCCTTTCTTTCTTTTGCTAAAGCTAGTTTAATTTAGGAGTCTTTCACTTGCGAGTGAAATAATTCTGATCAAAATGGTTTTATAGGTGAACTTAAAAAATGAATTAAGGCACAGATCATTCCTTTGTTCCTTTTACTCTTCCAAAGCATATGAAAAGAGAACCCATAACATTTGTCTACCCATTTTTTAAGGCTAGCATAACTGATATAAAAACTGAAATATTATAGCACTAAAAGAAAACAATGAATATACATGAATATAGATGCATATATCCCAAATGTGTCCCAGAAAACATCTATCTACAAGTCCTCACAAGACGACTCTGTTTGGCCCTGCACCATTCAGTGCAGAGCTCACCCTTTTCCTAGGGTTTCTCAAATCACATTATATCTGCCAGGATACTCAAGGTTTTGCTAGGGTAACAAAAAACCCCAAATCCTTAGTGGTTTAAAACAATGAAAGCTTATTTCTTGCTTATTCAGCTGGGGATTTCCTCACATAGGGATACAGGCTTTCAGAATATCAACCATTTGGAAAATTATTTAATGACTGCTATCATTAAATTGCAGTCATTATGATTACCCAAGGAAATATGGGGAATCGTATTCTGGCCTCTTAATGTATTGTTACAGAGATGATATATATAATTTCTACTTAGATATCATTGGCAAAGGCAAGTCACATGTCTGCATCTAACTTTTAAAGGTTAAGAAGAATCCTACCTTCATCATGGAAGTAGAAAGGTCTGGAATATTTGCAAACAGTCCTAATAATTACCAGAGAACTCCTTCCTGGTCACCAGTTACTGACTTCACTCTCCTTTCCACATTCAAAATACAACTGTCCCCTCTCCAAAGGACACTACCCAAAATTTCTATAGTCTAACAAAACCAGACTTACAGTCCAGGATCTCTGGGTGATGTGTGATGGGCTGTTCGTGAACAAGGAGGTGATGCCTAATAAATAATCTCTATCAAGCCTGGATATGGCTTCTTTTGATCTGGAGACTTGTGAACTAAAATGTTATCTGCCCCTCACTCAATATACACACGGGTCGGGTAACATGAAAAGAGCCCCTTTTCTGGAAGTGGGGATTATCCTTTGGTTGAGTCCTGACTTGGCTCCTTGAACATCTGTTATTATTCATTGCACCAAGATTCTACTCTAAGAGATTCTTCCTTCTCCACTATTATCTTTGGTCATATCTGAAGTGGGAATCAGGGACTATATCCTTTACTGGGGCAGGCAGCATTACTGGCCCACTTCCTGTTCAATAGACGATTGGGACCTATGGTTGTCATAAGTCTAGAATCATTTTTTGTCCAGGTTGGTGGAATTTTGCAGTACAAATCACCCAAAAACATTCATGACTACTTTCCTATTTGATTTCAGTCAGCTCCATGTACCAATAGGTGTAACCATAATTCTTTTCTGAACATATTTCCCATTTTGCTATATGTCTTTGTTTTCTCTACCTTGTTCCACATGATTTCTCACTGTATAAAATAGATCTTTATCTTTTCGTGCTCAATGTTTTCTTCACCATCTACCTCGCATTCCTAAATCTAGTGCCAAATATTTTAATGTTTTTTTAAAATGCACAACACTCCACTATAAGCTATCAATTTCCTTATTAGTTAGAATAGACTGGATTATGTTGCAGTAACGATCTAAAAATTTTAGTGGCCCAAGACAGCAAAGACTTATTTCCCACTCACACTGTGTCTGTCACAGGTTGACTGTAGGTTCTGTTGTATCTAGTTCTCATTCAGAGACACAGGCTGTCAGAGATTCCACTATCTGGGTCATGGCCATGAGAGGGAAAAGGGAATATGGAAAACCACGCATGGGCACCAAAAACTTCTTTCTGGAAATGACCCACGTTACTTCCACTCACATTTATTGGTCGGTGCAAGCCGCAACTAATTTTAAGAGGTTAAGAAAATGAAACCCTACTACATGTCTGGAAGGACAAAGAAATAGAATATCTGTGAACCTGTCCAATAAGTAACACACACACACACACACACACACACATACCCTGCAACATTAATGATCTTTGTGGACTTTACTGAAAATTTGTGGGGACTAGAGGAAGAGCTGTATCACGTGATATTTACAATCTTTCAGAAAACTATCTGAAATCTCTCTTCTTTCTCGTTCTCTTTCTATGGAGTCACTAATGTCTTATTTGTCTCTCCTTCATTCCTCATGCAGTACTCAGCCTCGCAGGCTCTACTCTGTCCCTGTCATTTTTTCTGTTTAGGACATAAAATTCCATACTCCTTTATTATGGAGGGCAAGTTCCATTATCCTTGTTATTTGCACATTCCCTCAAGGTCTTATATACTACCCCAAGAGACTTACGAAGCATTTCTTCTAAACAAATATAGTGCTTTCTCTAAGAATCCTGGTGAATGCAATTTCCTCCATCTTACTACATTAATAATATATTAGCAAGTCAAATCTAGCATTACCAAGTAGATCTTGTTCCAGAAATGAAAGCTGGTTTAATATCACTATATCTATTATTTCAATATCTTATATTAATAGATTAAAAGAGAATATCTATACAGTTATCTGGATCTGCTCTGTCCAACATGGTAGACACTAGCCACACATAGCTATTCCAGTAGAAATTTGAATAAATGAAGCTAAATTATTTTTTAAAATTTGGTTCCTTATTCCCACTAGCCATATTTCAAGTACTACTAGCCACATATGCCTCGTGGCTATGGAGTTAACACAGATATGAACATTTCCATCATTGTGGAAAGTTCTGTTGGACAGTGCTGATCTAAATAGAGTCATTTGATAAAAGTAAGAATTTGAAAAATAATAGATACATGTAAGCGTATAACTGAATCACTTTGCTGTACACCTGAAACTAACACAACGTTGTTAATCGACTATGCTCCAATATAAAATAAAAATTAAAAAAATTTCTTTGTAAATCAGTTTGAAGGAAATTTTATTAGGTTGAGAAGCAGTATATATAAGAAGCCAATGGCAAGTATTATACTAAGTAGTATTTCTATTATGTTCAGGTAAAAGGGTGATCATCACTATTACAATTGTATCTGTTAGGATTAGGTTTGGTTTTATTTCTCTCTCTTCTTCTTTTCAAGAAAACTGGAGAAAGGTAGTTAAGGGCGGTAAAGTAGGCCTACTTCATGGCCTCTTCAGGTACCCAGATTCATTCTGTCACTCCTGGGGTATGGTCTTCATTCTCATATTTTAAGATGATAACCCAAGTTCCAGATCTCATATCTGTATTTAAGGCAGAAGGATGGAGGAAAGGACAATGGGTAAAGAAGAAGGGAGACCACTGTGGTGTCTGCTGTGGCTTATGGAAGTTGCCACATAATACTTCTGCTGACATTGGTCAGTCATTGGTCACATGGCTTCACTTTGTTGTAAGGGATGCTGGAAACTGTAGCCTTTATTCTGAGTAGCCTTTTGCTCATCTGAAAACTAGGGTTTCCTATGGATGAAGAAGAGAATAGATGCTGGGGGAAAACTAATACTTTCTGCCTTAACACCTTATTTAATATTCTAGAAGTTTTTTTTTTAAATAAATTTTTTTTTTTTTGGCTGTGTTGGGTCTTCGTTGTTGCACACAGGCTTTCTCTAGTTGTGGCGAGCGGGAGCTGCTCTTTGTTGCAGTGCATGGACTTATTGCGGTGGTTTCTCTTGTTGCAGAACGTGGGCTTCAGTAGTTGTGGCACGCGGGCTCAGTAGTTGTGGCTCACGGGCTCAAGAGCACAATCTCAGTAGTTGTGACGCACGGGCTTAGTTGCTCCACGGCATGTGGGATCTTTCTGGACCAGGGCTCAAACGCGTGTCCCCTGCATTGGCAGGTGGATTCTTAACCACTGCACCACCAGGGAAGTCCCCTGTTCTAGAAGTTCTAATCAAAGCAATAACATGGGAAAACAGATAAGTGCAAATATTGCAAAGAAATGGACACAATTATTTTTATCTTTAGAAGCTATAGTTAAATGCCTCAAAATTCAGTTGAATCAACTGAAAATCTGTTAGAAGTGAACATGAAAATTCAGTACGATGTGGGAAATATACAAAAAATCATACAGTTCTATTGAAAAAATATTTTTAAACTAACTTGTCACTAGTTAGTTCGAATGATGAAATTTACATTAAAGATTGACTGAGAATAGCAAGAAAACAGAAACAGAACAATGAGGGTGCCGGTTCACTAAGAGATGCCAAGATGTACTGTAAAGCTGCAATAATTAAAAGTATGATACCAGCTGAGGGATTGATAATGGGCCAGAGTAGAGTTCAGGATGAGGTACATGTAGCGGATGAAAGCAGTGTAGTGTGTGACCTTGGGCAAATTCTTAAACTCTCTGTATTTCAAATTTCTCATCTATAAAAGGGGATAAAATGGTTCATACTGCATAGAGTTGCTGTAAGGGTATTATATGTAAAGTGTTTAAAACACTGCTTGGCCTGTTGTGTGCACTGTGAAAGTATAAACTATTATTAATGCCAGAATTTTATATATGACAAAGGTGCCATTAACATCCACAGGGAAAGAATGTATTATTTAATGCATGGTGTTGGAGTACTTGGCTTACATTTGGAAGGAAAGAAAGAAGAAAGGAAGGAAGGAAGAAAGATAATTAGAACTCTAGCTCACATTCATTTTAATTTAAATAGTATAGATTAAATATTTAATTTTAAAAATCCCCATAAATGTATTAGAAAAAATGAGGAAGAATTTCAAAAGTATTCTTGGAGTGTGGACCGTCTTTTTTCTTATTTTTAGTGTGATACCAATGCAGTAAGCCATACAAGAAAACACTTGGATTTTACTGCCAATCTGTTAATAAAAGTAATTGAGGTAAAGTGGTGGGTGGGTGGTGGTAGTGTGAGAGATGGTAGTTGGGTAGGCGAGAGATGGTGGATCAGAAAAAGTTTATTTAAATACGATAAAAACTTTCATGTCTCATTTCTTTTGTAAACTGTGCTACATATATGGTTCAGATTTCCGTTTTGAAGTGCTGCCCTTTGGTAGCAGAAAATGTCAATGAGCTTTTACTTTTTAATTTCAGGAATATTTTAAAGCAAGTCTGTTTTAAATTATTGCTTTTACTTTGAACCATGTATTCAATAGATTCTTATAGTTTTAAAAATTAGATGATAATGATGGGGAAAACATAATGATTGTAAATCAGATGTACAAAGTAGCAATATTAGAGCAGTTTGGCTGTTCCAGATTCTAAATTGGAAGTGGGTTGTTTTGGTGAAAGGAAGAAAGCAAAATTTTTTAATATCTTAATTGTTTTCTATAATGTACATTTAATCTGATGGAAATAACCATTGCAACAGTCCTTTTTTAAGCTTTATAAAAAATTATTTAGAAAGTTACATAAATGTAAAAAAGCAAAAAGGGCAGAGCTCGATGTTGCATTGAGTATACACTATTATGAGGAAGAGAGCTGTAAAAATGTAGAATTCTAGAGGGTATAGTTTTTATGCAAAAATTGATGTAGCAGATTGAAAATTTAGTTGGCAAATAGCTACTGACTTTTTAATTTAGAGACATTAAGATTTATTGAGCCAATCTGGTTGCTACCCAGACTGTGCAACATTCAAAGCTCTGAGTTAAAACTCTTTAAGATGTAAGTGTGATAACATACAATACACAATGATCTTTACAGAAAAATCTGATTACTTGGATTCCCCTACCTCCTGCCCAAATGCTCAAGAGTTTGAATCCCATGTGGACCATTAATGGACTTCTGTATTTTCTTAAAAATGCTCTCTGAGAATTATTAGAACATCAAAGTGACTGTAGCTACTAATAGGTATTTTCTTTAACTCCACAGCATGAAAGAAACTTTTTTTTTTTTAATAAAAGTTACGAGCCAGACAGTCATGTATATTTGATATCCTTCAATTTGTGAAAGGACACAAACAAGCCCAGGTTTTCTTCCCCCAGGATGATAGTAGAGCTCTTCACCCAGTTGGGTGCCCCGTGTGTCTGATTAGAGCTGTTAATTTATTAATGCCTTAAAAGCATTGTTTCCCCCACCCCACCCTGACAAATAGACACTCACTGGCGATGCAGTCATCTTAGTCATCCCTCTGTCTCATTCCTCTTCCAAATAAAGAGAAGTTTCCTAGCATGGGTCATATCATGGTAAACGCTGTGGCAGCTGCTACTTTATGTGTTGGGAGAAGTTTCCATTTCTTCAACAGTTCAGATCTGCTTTCCAGGCTTGACATCCCTAAATTGACATGTAGGTGTTTATCTGGAGGCTTGTGTGTTTTGTGGTTGACTCTACTTTTTCAAGGAAATGGGAGATGGATGGATATGAACTTTTCTCCTCTAACCCCCATCTCTAACCTTTCTCCAAATGCACATCATAGTGGCAGTTAACCTCTCACCTTCTTGCCCTAGCTGAAGTTCAGCTTTCTTCCAGCTGGCTCCCTTCTTCATGCCTCCCTACAGAAGTCTCACGCAGAGATTGCGTAAAATGTTCCCTCCTATTGGAGGCATATCCCATGGGCTCCGAGGCAGCACTGGACTGTCCTCCAGATTGCCACTGCTCTGGCAAACCATCTCTCTTCTACCTTTAATCAAAACCTCCTTCTGACCATACCACCATCTAACCTTGTTCTGGCTGTCATCCAGTTGAGGTCCCTCCTCCTCATTTGGGGAGGGTTTTGACATCTGGATCACGGTCGTCCAATGATCCTGCCATGATCCTGGGTGACTTTACCGTCTACATGGATGGTAAATTCAGTACTTTAATCTCAAAGCTTCTTGACCTTCCTGTATTCCAACTACCCGCATGGCTACCTGCTGGACCCAATCAGCACCACCTCTGATATCTTTAACTCAGTTTTTATCCCTAACCTTCAGTCATGCAAAACCCGACCCACTGCTTCTTATTGCTCTTTCCTGTGCTTTTATTCTGCTCTTTCAATTAGTTCTTCCCTGCAGTTTTAACATGCCCAAATCTCTTCTGTATGAAACAGAACTTCATCCCTGATCACAAATCAGCCTCTGGGTTAAAAAAAAAAAAATCAGCCTCTGTCTGTTAATATCTCTTCTTCCCTTCTGAGTCAAATGCCTCATGAGAATTATCTTTATTTTTTGCCTTGATGCTCTCTTTGGAAACCAGGCAGCAGATTCCACCAGGTCAGTGAAGTTTCTGCTTCTGGTCATCATCACCTAATTATCCGATCCAATGGGCCATTTGCAGACTTTAGTTTAATCTCTCTGTAGCATTTGACCCACAGCCCACTTTTCTTCCTTGGCTTCTATGGCACAGTTCTCTCAGGGTCATCTCATGAGTTCTTTCCAGTCCCCTCTACCAGTTCCTCCTATTGTTTCCACCCTAAAATGTGAATGATCCATTTTCCTCTTCTTTTTGCATGTGCTCAACTGAACATCTCATCCTCTTCTGTGGCTTTCATCTATAGGTTGAGGTTTCATGAACTCTAAAGGGATGTGAGTGAATGAATAATTACTTTCTAAACAATACATCTTGTCTCAGGAATGATTTAAAACTGCGAATAAGGATACAAAAAAATCCAGTTGAGTAGCACAAAATAAGTATGAGGCAAAAAGAACGAAGAAAAGTAAGGGAGAAAACGTAATATCACCCAGGAGGGGTGAGGCTAAATACGCTCTAAGTCTCAAATTTTGTTCAAAGCTTTTGAGAAACCAATGAGATAGGGTAAAATCTCATCATGGTTACACAATCCAGAAATGCCTGTAAGATACACAAACCGATTGTTTAGAAATACAACCATTGCTGCTACTGAAAGGAGAAAGAATTTCACAGTGGGGCGAGGAAGCCTCCAAAGGATAAGGGTCAAATCCTCCAAGTCATTAGAGAAGATGCATTCATGAGTTCCCAGAGCCTGTATCTTATAAACACCTTCCATTTAGACAGTGGCATCGGAACAAGATTCAATTTAGTTAAAGCAGTTCTGTGACAGTATGAAGCCAATACAATATGGTTCTTGTCCCTAAAGAAATGTTTTAGAGTATCTTGAAGTGAAGATAATTTTGTTCTTTCAAGCAGTTCTCCCTAAATATTTTTTTAAAAGAGCATTTGAGTCCTGTTGAGGACATTGAGCATGAGATTCTATTTTGAGGCAAGTATTCAATCTCACAGACTTAAATTTCCAGCTTTAGTCTAAATACTTAGTAGTTATCCGTACCTTGAGATCCCACAGGTATCTCAGTTTCCAAAACTGGACTCAGTATTTCCCTCCAAACCTATTTGTCCTGTCCCTCTGACAGGGAGTGATAACATCGTTAACTCTGTCTCATCAAGAAATCTTGGAGTCATCCTAGGCTTTCGTCTCTTTTCCCCTTGTTCCTCACATACAATAAATACCCTTCTGACATACCCTCCTTGTATCTCATGTTTCTGACTCTGCTTCCTAGCTCCACTGCCAATGTTTGGGTTAATTCAGGACCTTATCATTTCTGACCTGAACTACTGCCATATTGTCTTAACTGGCTTCCTTGGTCCTAGTCTGGCCCTTCCTCCTCTGATCCAGTTTCCATCTGAGCTACCTTTGTATCTCTGGCATTTAGCAAAGTGATTAACACATGGCAAGCAAGTGAGGTAGTTTTACTGGATGGATTCCTATATGGATGAATGAATGTGCACACGTGTGGGTCTTATGAGGGGCACTGTTGTCACGCTGCTTTGTCATAGCAGAAGAATTACACCTGTACTCATTCATGTGCTGTCAGGAGTAAGGCAGGTACTTGTGCTGAGAGGTAAGTAACAAAATGTTTCCCAGATTTTGAGCCTTCTTTTCATCTTTCCGGTGGGCGAACACTTGAGAAGGAGACCAAAGAGCTCCCTTCTCGCATTATTGTTGGAAGAAACTCTGAGAGGCCTGAAGAGGAGAGGAGGTGAGCAGCCTTCCAGCAGCTGTGTATCCGCCAGCAGCCCGGAGATGGGAGATAAGAATTGACTCAGAAAAGCAGTTGAGATTTAACGGAAGACCCAGGCATGTGTGGAGAAAAAGGGGAGGAAAAGTCACCTGTAACTGGGTGGTATTTGTTGGGAAAGGATGAAGGGAAGGAACTTATATGAAGGTTTAGAATATGTGGGAACGTGTGAGGGAGCCCATAGGGAAAATTGTAAGTTAAGTGCATGAAACAGTGATTGGTTGAGGATGTAAAGCAACATTATGAGAGGCTCTTGACGGGAGTAATTGTATTCAGGCAGTTAGCTATAGACGATCATCTGCTCGAAGTAGGATGCCGGCTGTGCTCACATCCATGTAAAACAGTGCTGTGACTTGCTAATCAAAGAGTGTTAGAAATCCATGCAAACTCCATTCAGGGCTCATTTCTCCTCAGTCCGCGTGTGAGAGAAGGGAATGAGTAAGAGTAAATCATTTCAATCAGCATCACTTTATTTATGATGCTGGTCCTGGAACTCACAGGAAGCAGTACGTGTCCTTCAGTCCTGTTCTGACGGAAGGACAACGGTAGACAGGAAAGTGGGTTTCAGACTGGATGCCAGCTCTTGTTAAATAGCCAGGTTGTGACAGGCTCTGTCTTACGGGAGCTGTGCCCTGATCAGCATAGAATATCTGGAGGAGGCAGTGCATTTACTTAAATCTCTTAAGTCATGGAGCCACCCCTTTCTACTTACAGGCATATTGTATCTCTTACTTCCTTTAGGCTAAGGAAGAAGAGAAAATAAAAAGAAGAGGAAGGTAAGGTTACTAGCTTTTAAAATATATAATGGAAGTTAGAATCACATTAAGAGCTAATATGTATAAAGTACTCATTATGTTTAGGGCACTGGTCTAAGTGCTTTAGTTGTATTATTTTATTTATTTAATCCTTGCAGCAACTTTGGGGTAGGTATAATTTTATGGTACCAGGACACACCTCCTTACAAGGCACTGGTAGATCATAATTATGGGAAGATGGGATTCCAGCTGGTCACGCTGCTTCTGTAGCTCCTCAGGTGATATAGGAAAGACTAGCTGCTTAAAGCCCTGGTGTGCTCACCTGTAAATTGCAGATATAATAGGTATCTTGAAGAGGTATATTGAGGACTAGAGATAATATTATATAAAGGGTCTAACATGGTGGCTAGCACAGGGAGTGCACAATAAAAGGGGATTAATGTCAGGTCTTCTCTGATTCAATCCTTTTCTGACCTCATATTTTATAGTAAAAGTCAGAATAAAATTAATTATCTCTATATCCTCCTCCAAGCCCTGGTTTGGTTTGTTTGTTTGAAGTCTCAGAAAAGGGAGTCCTGAAGTTGGAGATGAACAGACCAGCTTATAATGAGAATGAGATGTTCTTGGCTCTGGTTAATAATTTTTAGCCAGCTCTGATCAGTAGTAGACAAATTTTGAGCCCAAAGAGTTAATGAGGTATTCCTAACTTTTTGCAAGTCTGTGCCTGAATGTCTGTTAGTAGAGGCCAAATCAGAAATAAAAGTTCCACGTATCCAGGATTGAGCCAGGCCAGATTAAGTAATTATTTGGCCTTCCAAAGGGCAGTGCAAAGCACAAATAAAAGAGAGATCAAGCCATAGTTAGCCCTGATTACATATTTCCCCAAAGTAGACTCAGGTAATCTTAATATTTAACATGAAGTGGTATAGATTGGTTTTTGATAACTTCAGTTGGTCGAAGGGTATGTAAGTGTTTTCAGGAAGACAAAAGGCAGAAGTGATAAGTAGCGCCATATTGTGGGAATGGTTCATGAAAAAACTAATAACACTACTGATTTCTATCACTAGCATTCTGGGGAGGCTGCAGAATTATTCAGGGGCTTTGTCTTAATTGTCTTCTAATGAAGATTTGATTTCATTTGCTCTTTATAATCTCTCAATTTTATTTTTCTCTCTGTATACTTCCTTTGTTTTTAATTTTATGGTATTAAAATGTTCCATGCTTAATATTCTCAGTGAAGCAGCTGAGCTCTTCAGAGGAAAGACTATGTCAATCTCATAAGTAATATAACTAGTTATGAGGGGACTTGGCTTTACTGCTGCTGGTCATATTTATGTTACCTCTACTTAATGAAAGGAGTGATGGAGGGGTTCAGAGAAGCAATGTGATATCCACTTCTATAAATCTGTTCAACTACTGCTCTCCCAATCTGTTTTAGCTTTGTTAACAAATATCTTTTAGGCTTTTTCATATTTTTTAAAATAAGTCTTCCTTGTGTCAAAGCACTACATTCACATTGTTTACAGAGTTCTATAAGGCTTGTTATGAAAAATATCAGTCCCTCCAATTCCACTCCCCCACCTTTCACATTTCCCATTACCAAGAGGCAAACACTTTCATCTATTGTTGGATATTTTGTAGTCGTTGTACATATGGACACCTTGTCCACCCTAATCACACACACACTTCCCACCCACTATCCCATCCTCTCAGTAAAGTTTTATAGTATTTAAAAATTTCATTGGCTCCATATGCATTTAAATAACTATAACTATACAAATGCTGGTTATACTTGAGTAATGTAGTATACTATAATTATTTTTCTTTGTTTGCACATTTTATTTTTCCTGGAATTAACAAGTATCTTTTTTTTGGATGAAAATTCTTTTTTAAATAATTAATTAATTGATTTTTGGCTGCATCAGGTGTTAGTTGCGGCACACAGGATCTTTTGTTGTGGCATGTGGGCTCAGTAGTTGCGGCGTGGGCTTAGCTGCCCTGCGGCATGTGGGATCTTAGTTCCCCGACCAGGGATCGAACCCGCGTCCCCTGCATTGGAAGATGGATTCTTAACCACTGGACCACCAGGGAAGTCCTGATGATAATTCTTTTTATGTATTTATCACAAATTCTCATCCAGTTGTCTAAATCTCTTATTAACACATTAGATATTCTATCAACTTCACCTTTTGGAGATAACTTTCCTTCCCAGGGACTTCTTTCTTTTTTTTTTTTTTTGTCTGTGAAATATATTAAAACTTTGCTGATGACAGTTGGAAATCAAAACATTAAAACTTTTAACATAATAAAATAGCTGTGTTTGTGAAGATTTTTTAAAAGTTTCCTAAACCAATAAGAGAGAAAAATTAAAAAGTGGTGAATATAATACAAATTAAACATCAATTGAAAATAGGAGTCAGTGTGTTAAAAAAAAATTAAGAGGTTGGTCAGGTATAAAGGAGGTCATCTTAAATTTCTAATACTGTTACAGTATGCACAGCACACCCAGAGACTTCTAACTCACTAAAATTTAGACAGTGGCTTTCAAGACGTGCTGTCCTTCTAGGATCTCATCTTGGGATTTCCTTCATCTCTCTCTTTCTTATGTTGAAGCCTCTGTTCCTTCAGTTATGGGTCTTTCTCTTCATTTCCTCCCCTATATTAGTGGATCACATCCTTCAGGTAGCTTCCTGAGAAAGAAAGGATGGGTGGTAAACTTTTTGAGATTTGCATATTCTAAAATGTATTTATTCCACCTTCACATTTAAGTGATAGTTTGGATTGATAGTTTGCTGGATGCAAAATTCTAGGTGGCAAATCACTTTCCCTTACAATTTTAAAGACGTTGCTCTGTCGTTCCGCAGCTCCTACTGTTGTTAATGAGAAGCCAAAATGTCATCATTGTTTTTGATGGTTTGTGTGTAAAACTTGTTCTCTTGGAATGATTATTTTATATCTGCTCTTCTTTCTAGTGTCCTGTTACTTTTCGAGAATGCATCATTAATGTTGGTCTGTTTTCATCTGTTGTTAGGCATTCACTCTGGAAACTCATGTTTTTCAGCTCTGCTAACACTTTCTGAAGTTGATTTTGATTTTCACTTTGTACATTCTTGTATGGAACACACCTGTTATAATGCAATTGGATCTCATATTAATGCTCTCATTTTCCTATCATTCTTCTATTATAGAAAACTAATGCACTAATGTTATTTTTCTATTTTCTGAGGGATAACTAATATTTATTTCAGGGTTTCCATTGTGTTTTGAATTTCAACAATCATCTTTTAAATTTTTAAACATCAACTTTACAACCATATAATTTATGTACGACAAAAGACACTCACTAAATGTACAGTTTGATAAATTTTGACAGTGTATATTCAATTAATATATGAACCATTTCAATTATAACAAAACATTCTCTTTTGCTCCTTTGCAGGGTTTCATGGTACATCTTTTCACCCTTTTACTTTCAACTATTTTTACATTTAAAGTGGCTTCATGTATATTATCATATAGTTGTGTCTTTTTTTTCCCCATACAGATTGATAATCTCTGCCTTTTAATTGGAGTGTTTAGACCATTTTCATTTAATGTAATTATCTATCTGGTTGAATTTAAGTTGACCATTTTGCTGTTGGTTTCCTTTTTGTCCCATTTAATCATTGTTCATTTTTCATATTTTTCTGCCTTCTTTTGGAATCAGTGAATATTTTTTAGTGTTCCATTTTATTTTCACTGTTGGCTTATTCACTATAATTCTACTACCATCTTTAATTTTTTTCAAGAACTCTTTTCTTGACTTCTAAATATCCTTTTTAAATACCATCCTATTTTTTCACGGATATATATTTTTTCTTTTTACCTTTGTGAATGTATTAATATATTTTTGAGGTTTTCTTCATCCTGCATAGTCTCTCCAGTTTGCTTTCTTCCATCTGTTTATTGTGTCCCTGTCTTTCATGTCAGAGGCTTTCCTCAAATGTCTTGTAACATACCGCAGGGGGATTCCATTTTGGATAGTGACCTACCAACCAAATTGGATCCGCTCTTTTTATTTTTAAGGTGATACACAGCAAAAGTAGTAGTAGAGGGAGAACAGAATTGAACATGTGCTGAGATGGGAAGCCAAGTCACAAGAGTGAGTCAACAGCTGATGAATGCATTTCAGGGGATGACAGGGAGGGATACTACTGGGTCTCTGGAGGTGTCGCTGTCTGTTGTTTTCTGAAGGGGGATGAATGACTTACCAGGCTTATGAGGTCAAACTGAGTGGCTACTGAAAGAGTTTTCTGGGTCTTCCATTTCCTTGTGCATCCTTACAACCAACTCCCAGCACCAGGTTAAACCGAGAGTGCTTGTATCTTACAACCTAACAGGTCTTAGCATATACACATAATAGGAGGCTTAATTAGCAGAAACAATTAGCATAAAGTGTAAAATCTGCAGGTTATACACATTAGGCTAAAGGTGTCACAGAATCCCCATTCTATATGTCAGTAAGGCATGTAGACACTAGGAGCATATGCTCTGTGGCCAGAGCTCCTGGATTTAAATCCTGGCTGTGTGACCTTGGGTATAGCACTGAACTTCTCAGCCTTATTTCCTCATCTGTGGGGATAATAATCAGAGACAGTGCCAGAATTTCTATTTAGAAGTGGCTTGTGCTGGCAATATGATTGGAAGGGGAGTTTACACTGAGTTTGCATAATGCTTTTCAAAAAACTCAATTGCCTGTATCAAAGAATGGGGAGTGGCTGATTGCAGGTGTGTGTGTGTGTGTGTGTGTGTGTGTGTGTGTGTGTGTGTGTGTGTGTGTGTGTGTGTGTGTGTGTGTGTGTGTGTGTGTGTTAAAGATAACATTGGCATCCTCATTCCTAATAACAATGTTGGTTTATTCTGAGGGTTAAGTGAAATGATATATTTTAAAAATTCAACATAATGCCTAGTAATAAATATTCTATACATTATTAATGAGACTATTAACATAATATTTTTATTATCAGACATATGAATGAAAGCAATATGACAGAGAAGAACAAAGGTTTCTTGAGATGACAGGCAGGTCCTGATGTTTCTACATTGGTTCTTAACAACAGGCTTAATAAACCTCTACTCCAGCCCTGGAATTGAATGAGTGTTGGTCTGTTTGCTATACCAAATCCTCTCTTTAGCACTCTAGAGATCTCCTTTCCTATGGCAAAACTGTCTGCTTGCTCAGTCTTTGCCTTATTACTGTGTCTTGGCTTCTAGAACTGCATTTCCAGAAGACTCTCTTTTTATTGTATGCGGTGATGTACTCCCCAAAGATGCCGCTTCTGATTTTAAATTTGTGTCCCACCAACAAAGTTCAGTTTCAACTCCTGGTGGACAAGCATCCTATTTTTTTCTTTTTTTTCCTAGACTGTTCCCTGCATGAAGTCTTTATTTGCTTTGCAAATCTCATCATGCCTGTATGATCGGGCTGAGACAATGCCCGCGGAAGTACAATCTTGAATGTAGAAACAGTATTAGCTACTCTGTGGTTTTCATAGAAGGTTGTACCTGAGGGTACAGTAAAATCATACTGTTGATCAGGTCTTATAAAATGTATTTTTCTCTTATTCATGCTCATTTAAAACTTCCCATGAATTCTTACAAAAGTTGAGATATAGTTTTAAAAAGCCATTGTTGCTAAGGCTTAAAGAATTAAATGCTCTTTGGGATAGAATTAGAGCATCTGTTGCCTGCTCCAGCTGTTGAAGATAGCTCACTGTTCCTGTGGTTTACACAGCTGAAGGCCTGAATTTGCTTTGACTCAATCTCCTTCCTCAGCACCCTCATGCTCACTTTCAGTTATTTACTTCCCACTTTCTCCTTTGCTAAATTTGATGTTCTTGCTCTGGTTTGGCTTTTCTGATTAGGCTTTAGCCTGGTGTGTCCCTTTTTCTCTCTGAAGCCCTTGAAAGGAACTCCTTTGTGTAAGGGTGTCCACAGCTCTGACTTGTGGCCCTTAGGAAGGCCCTCACTCTCTGACCCTTTAGTGAACCATCTGTTCTTCCCTGGTTCTGGATGGGAAGTGGGGGGGATTGGACATTCTACAAGTATTAAGGACTTTGGATATCATTGAGATCACTAGTTCTCAACCTTTATTTCTATCAACAGTTATCAAGGGTAACTTTCACGCAAACAACACGCTCCTGTGAACGTAGCTGGATTTTGTGAAATTCATGCCGTATTAGTTATATCTTTATTCTTTTCTCTCTCACTCAAGAATGCAACTGGAAATGTTAGTGTGAGTGACATTATTAATGGGATACCTTTAAATCTGTAATTTATAAACTGCGAAAAATTTATAAACTGTGTTGTTATGAGACATAACAAATTAAATTTCACTTCATAATTGATCAAAACACTTCAGTGAATTTTAAAGGTTTTTTTTTTTTTTTTAATTCTTAACAGTGGAATTCTTTTTAACGGGAGCTGTATCTGAGAAGCCCATCATGTAAAACAAATTTAGACGGAATTTCACTGTTAGGTTAGGTGCCCAGAACTCTACCCCTTCGGTGGTCTTTGAATCCTAAGCCCCTCCGTAAAATCCTTAGGGCTTTGCACAGCACAGTTTGGAAACCCAGTGCCCTTGATTACCTTTGAAACTACAAACAATGATTCCATAAAGTTGAACCACAATGAGAATTCGTCCAGTATGAAGCATCTAGGAAGGTATTTTAGAAGGGCACGGTTGAACTGTGACAGCAAAGTACTATTTGGGATGTTGGAGCTCGGCTCTTAATGTGTCATTCCCCTCCATCATTCCCATGTCCCTCCAGGCAGTTTGGTAATTTTCTGACTCTTTTTGTGGCTCATGATTATCACCCAGAAAGCAAGGATGCCTGGCCTGCTCTCCCAAACTATCATTGCCACCTCATTGCTGTCCGTCTCAACCTCACCCCACCTGTCTCTTGTCTTACTGACTGCTCATCTGCCCCCTTTGCTGTGCCCTCTGGAACCCTCTTTTACTGCCAGTGCGCCCCACACCAAGCTTTGCTCTTTCTCCTCTGTGCCTTCATCTTGGTTTACGGCGCCACTAGCCTCGTCTTGCTTTCTGAAGCATCATCTCTGATTACTCCCTCTCCCATACCCTCCAGTTCATATTAGTCACCAATTCCTATTAATTCTAATTTTAAAATCTCTCTCAAATTTGAAGTCATCCTAGCCTCAGGTTCTTAAAATAACTTCTTGCACAGAGCTTTGAATATAGTCTCTACTCAAAAACATTTGCACAGGGCAGCACGTTAGTTCTAATCTTTTCCAAATGTCTGTGCCATTTTTCTTGCCTTCCCCCTGTTCGTTTATATTCTTCCTGGCTTCAGTCTCATATTTGGATGAAGATATTTAAGATTTTTTTTTTCTATTCAGTATTTATGGTGGGCTGTCTTTTGAAAAACTGATATTTGTAATGTTAAGGTAGGATTTTCATAGGGTATGTAGCAAACTTTAGCAATTTCAAAATATAGAGAAGCAGTTTCCAACCTTGACTTTGTTTTGATCAGGTATTTCAGAGGTCAGTGGGAGAGGGAGAACTGAAATAACAGCATGCTTGCAACTGCACATGACTCACAGCCTTTTTTTTTTTTCCTTTTTTTTTTTGTGGTACGCGAGCCTCTCACTGTTGTGGCCTCTCCCGTTGCGGAGCACAGGCTACGGACGCGCAGGCTCAGCGGCCATGGCTCACGGGCCCAGCCGCTCCGCGGCATGTGGGATCCTCTCGGACCAGGGCACGAACCTGTGTCCCCTGCATCGGCAGGTGGACTCTCAACCACTGCGCCACCAGGGAAGCCCTCACAGCCATTTTTACGTTGCAGCTGGACAAAAATCTGTGTGTGCCCGTGGGAGTGTGACATGTTTGATGTTGTCACCTGATGTGTGTAACTTAAACTCCCAGTGTCTCAGTTTCTTCATCTGAGAAGTAGGTGTCTTAATGTTACCCAGATCAGTGGTACTCAGATCATAGGAATGCACATTTACTCATATAATTAATGCAAAATTCTTAGCACAGGATTTGCTCAGAGTAAGCCCTCAACAACTAGGAAGTATTATAATCAATACAGAAGAGAGGATAAAAAAACTGACAGTCTACAGGCCTCATTTGACCCACAAATGTATTTAGTTTGGCTTGCACAGTGTTTTTGATTCTTTTTAAGTGAGTTGGTTTCCAACATTTAAAATTTTGGGAGATATTATATAAAATACATGTCTGGCACTTCTTTTGAAAAATTGGAAGATTTGGTAACAATGTTTGACAGCGGTCAAAAACTCTTATCAGGTTTGTCCTCGTCTCTATTACCCTCTATTATTTTACACCAAAGTGTATCATTCTCTCAATACCAGCCAGTTTCTAACTCCTGGACTAGAGAGTTTTGGTGGACCTGTCTTATTTTAGGGATTTAAAAATTAGATTTAGGGAATTCCCTGGTGGCACAGTGGTTAAGAATCCACCTGCCAATGCAGGGGACACAGGTTCGATCCCTGGTCCGGGAAGATTCCCACATGCCGCGGAGCAACTAAGCCCATGTGCCACAACTACCGAGCCTGCGCTCTAGAGCCTGCGAGCCACAACTACTGAGCCCACGTGTCATAACTACTGAAGCCCATGTGCCTAGAGCCCATGCTCCGCAACAAGAGAAGCCACCGCAATGAGAAGTCCGCACACCGCAATGAAGACCCAATGCAGCCAAAAATAAATAAATAAATTTATATTTAAAAAAATTAGATTTAGGTGGTGCTGACTTCTGTGAATGGTAGTGTTTTCTCTTCAGAGTGTGATCGTGAGCCCCACTTCTGATGGCCTGTCTCACATAGTTTAAAAAGTCACAAAACTGCTCATACGCACTAAACACTACTGTATGAGAAACAGTGGTAGTAGGCACAAGCCCCTCTTTGGAAAAACCCCGTTCTTGCCTTCAGGGAACTCACTGTCTTGTAGGGAGGAAAAGACAAGTACACAACCACACACCAAGCAGTAATGTGGTTGGGTTAGTCCAATCAGAGAGGTACAGAGTGCTGTGGAGCTACAGGAAATTTTTTAAAAAAAGATTTATTGTATAGGATCTGGGGGAGAATAGTGCAGGTCTCATGGAGGGGTTTATTCATTCAGCAAATACATTTACAGACACTAAGTGAAAGAATTGGTGGCGTGTGCTGGGTATGCAGTGCCTTCCCTTCAGAGACCTGGGTTTTGATGGGGGCGTTGTGAATAAGTGAGACCAGCAAAGTGTGATAGAGACAGACTATGAGGGGAAGATATGGCAGATAATTTGGTGCAGTGATCAGTTCTACCTGAGGTTAGGGAGGTAGGGGTTCAGCCTTAGGGGGCTTCAAGGAGGAAATAGCATTTAGAATTCAAGTGGTGAGTAGGTGCTTAGGTAATAAAGATGAGGTAAGAGGGAGTTTCAGGTAGGTTAAGCCAGAGAAAGTAAGAAATGTTATTTGTATTTTACAGAAAGGATAAGTTTAATAGTTATAAATGGCAAGTGGGCATATCAGGTGGAAAGAACGATAATAATTAAGGCATGTAGTTTAGGGCGTGTTCAACACTGATCGGTAACTCTCTTTGACCTCATGACAAGATATATTGAGAGAAAAGAGTGGAGGGCAGAGGGTGTCAGACTGGAAGGCCATGACAGCCAAGGTAAGGATATTAACTTTAGGGAATGGGGAGTGCCAGAACGTCCTCTAGCAAGGAAAGACAACACCAAAGCTAACTGTAAGATAAGACTTCTGGTGACATGTTTGAGGTCTGGGCTGCAGTAGGGAGAGAGAGAATGCTGGGGGGCACTTGATCAGACTTGAGACTGTTGAGTCTCTTAATGATTATTGAAGATTCTGGTGGGCAGCCCCCAGATGTTGCCGTAACCTTATCTTCTATTTTAGAATGAAAGTGTTATGAGAAAAGAGAGGAAAACTATGCAAATAAATGTTGTGCACGGCACACTACAGTTGGTTTTTTTAAGAGACGGCTGTTGCTGATGAATCTTGCTTGTAGTGAGGAGATGGAATAGGGGCAGGGGAGAAATTGGTGTGGGGAATATTGCTACCTGTTACAGCAATTATCTGATTACTGAAAAGATTACATAATTTCTTCCCCTCACCAGCTCTCCTTCTGGCAACCAGTATCTGTAACAAAAGGGAAGCTATTGTGGAAGAAAATGTAATAAAAATATTAGCTAGGCGTTGGCTCACACTGGCAGTGATTGACATTTTACAGGTTCTGACTCGTTTAATCCTCCTAACAACACTATGTGGTAGATTTTTTTATTTTTTATTTTTTTTACAGTTGAATTAACCAAGACTCTGATAGGATAAGCGACCCATGCAAGGTCACATAATGAGTAAGTGGAAGAACACAGATCTAAACCCAGGAAAGCCAGATTCAAAGCCCACTCTCCCAACAACAAATGCAACATACTGTTTTGCATTTTTGTAGTATCTTAGGGAATGTTTTTCTTTTCTTAGGGAAGTATGATTGTTAATATGTCTCCCAACTTGATATCATATATTACAAATCTTGGCAGTAAGAAAAGGAGCACATTAGAGAACTCCACACCAACAAACACATTCTTTTATGCAAGTTTAACTTCTACACACTGAAAAGCTTGCTATCACAAAATTAGCCAGCACTGAATGTATCAATAAGTGACACTTTATTCCTTTTCTTGTCTGGTTGCCAGAGTCGATCTCAGCTAAGATTAGAAAATATTTTGGTACATCACCTCTCACAGGAACATAAAAAATTAAATTGATAAATTTATGCACCACTGTGAATTCTTTATGACTGGATTGTCAATTGCTTCCTTCAGGCAATGAGCCAATGTTTATTAAGTAGCTACAACGGGCAGTGTTTTTGCAAGGCTGGGTGGAAAGTTTCAAAGAAAATAAGTGTAGATGTGATTTCCATCCCAAGAAGGTTATGATCTAAAGAGGAAGACGGACAAAATATATTAAGAATAGGAGAGAACAAGAGGTCATGTATAATAAGAGATCACATATGCATCACTGTAAAACAATGATTGTAACAGGGATAGATACACATCTGGAGATTATAAGAATAGTCAGAATTAAGTGGGAATGTTCCTTATAGCCTGAATATGGTAAAGTAATCAATTCTGAGAAGAGTTTCAAAGAAATTCTATAAAATTAGAAATCAAAGAACTGTTGAATTCAAATGCTTATTAGACATTTTTATGACTTCTTGCAAGCATTATGACTTTTAGTTCTTCCAAGTTGTACAGTCTGTGATTAATAAGTGATATAAAATAGAAAAACTTCAATTCAAACCAATTTAGCATGCAATCTTTGACATTTCTGGTATAACTTATAAAACTCATGTTTTCAGAATTTCTCAAATTTAAACACAGAGAGCAAGAAGGCTCGTAGGTACAAATGAACCACATATACAGAGTCATCAGAACAAATGTTTATGATATTATTGATGAAAGTTGCTCTTATTAACTCCCCATTAGAATGTTCATTATTTTGAATTTAACAGTAAAATAAGGCATCATATTGATGTTATGCATCAGTGAAACATACATCGAAGTGGCAACTATTCTCTAGACAGTTTACAGTTTGAAAATAGCTGTGATTAATTATTGATTAAGAATTAATAGTCACATTGTAAAGCAATTATACCCCAATAAAGATGTTAAAAAATAAAAGAATTAATAGTCACATTCAAAATAGTTGAATCTATAGTAATGATGGTATATGTTTCTCATTAGTCATGGAATGCAGCAGCTTTGGAATTAGGGTTTTGGATTCTGAAAGTCTTTCGTTTTTACAGTTACACTCCGTGTATTACGTGAAAAGCAATACTTTATACTCCTTTAGGAAAAGTATGGCACAATGGCTCCAGTGCTATATGAAAACAGAGGGAATTATGGTTCTATTTCTGGCTTAGAAAATTATTTAACTTTTACCTTGAACAAGTAGCATATATTTTCCAGCCTCAATTTTTTCATTTGTCCTTTCATTCATTCACCAATTTTTTAATGAGGGCCTACAGTGTGATAGGCATGGTTATAAAGTGATGAAATCAGAAACAGTCGTTGCCTTATTAGAAATTATATAACGGGGGAGAAAGAAGTAAACAAAAATACAATATCAGATTGTGAAAGATTTTGGAGGAAAAGAACAGGATGCTATGAGGGAGAACCAGGGGGCTGATGGCAAACCAATCTTAGGTTTGCTGGTTAGAAAAGTCTCTCTGGGGAAGTGACATTTGAGCAGAGACTTGAAGGCTGAATAGGAGATGGCAAGTTTCAAGAGAAGAAAGGAGGAAGGCTGTGCCAGGACAAGGACCCAACACCTACAGAGGCCCTGGTGAGAAAGGATGTGGCATGTTTGAGGGAACCTAGAGGAAGCTGATGTGGTTGTAGCTTAAGAAACAAGAGGGGAGTTGTCATAGGCTGGGCCAAGGTTTGAGAGGCTTAGATCAGTCCAGGGCCTCTCAAACCTCAGTCATGTTCAGGGGATTGGGTTTTATTGTAAGTGATGTGGGAAGCCATTGAGTTTTAGATGAGGAGGGACACGAGCCTTCAGGCTGCTGTGTGGAGAATGGATTGAAGGGAGACCAATTAAGACACTAAATACATTGTCCAATTGACAGCAATGGTGGTGGACTTTCCTTTAGGGTTCACAGTGTAAATGGAGAGAAGGGGAAGGATCCAGGATGTATTATAAAGGCAGAATGGACAAAACTCATTAATAAATTGAATGTGGGGATGAAGGAAAAAGAGCTGTCAAGGATGATTCTGAGGTTTCTGGTTTAAGTAACTGGTGGACTGAAGTGTGCCATTATTGAGATGGAGAAGGCTGGGAGTAATGATAATACCTGTTCCCCTCTGTTGCTTTGAGACTGCATCTGGAAAGGTCTGGATATTTCCTGGGGTTGGTTGGTATATAAACAAGAGCTAGTTCTGGAAATTATATTTTGGTTTGGCATGATGTATATCAATGGCATTGCTGCTAATGCTTATAAAGGTAATGGCAAACTTCTTTAAAAATTCAAATAATGGATTTTTTTCACTAGGAAGTCATATCTTGGAAAAATTTGAATATTAAATAATACATGCTCCTGGATTGTGAGGGAAACAGTGGATTTAAAGAAAAACCTTTAATTGGTATGTAGCAGACATTGAAAGAATTTGATACATAAATTGCAATTTTATACAAACAAATTCCTTTGGAGGTAGGGCATTAGTATGATTTATTAGAATTTGGGAAAAAGTAAAGAGCCGATTATTCTGAGTCAGCAAGGACTTGGTCATACGTTGAGTTCTAAGAACATCATTTTATCTTAAAATTCATATGGAGTCTCAAAGGACCCCAAATGGCCAAAACAATCTTGAAGAACAAAGTTGGAGGTCTCACACTTCCTGGTCTCAAAACTGACTACATAGCTAAGGTAAAAATAGCGTGGTACTAGCATAGAGTGGACATGTAAACCAGTGGAATAGAATAGAGAGCCAGAAATAAGCTCCTGCTTAAATGGTCAAATGATTTTTGACAAGGATGCCAAGACCATTCAATGGAGAAAGGACCATCTTTTCAACAAATATGCTGGGAAACGTGGATATCTATATGCAAAAGAATGAAGTTGGACCTTATACCATAAACATTAACACAAAATGAGTCAAAGACCCATAAGACCCAAAACGTTAAAATGTTTTGAAGAAGGCATAGAAGAAAAGCTTCATGACATTGGATTTGGCAATAATTTCTTAAATATGACACCAAAAAGCACAGGCAACAAAAGAGAAAATAGATAACTTGGACTTCATCAAATTTAAGGACTTTTGCACATCAAAGGACTGCATCAACAGAGTGAAAATGCAACCCACAGAATATTTGCAAATCACATATCTGATAAAGCATTGATATTCAGAATATATGAAACACTATTACAACTCAACAACAAAAAGCAAACAGCCCAGTTAAGAAATAGACAAATGACTTGAGCAGGCATTTCTCCAAATAAGATATACAGATAACCTATACACACATGGAAGATGCTCAACATCATGAATAATTATAGAAATGAAAAGCAAAATCACAGTAAGATTCCACTTCACACCCATTAGGATGGTCCTTATAAAAAATCCAGAAAATAACAAGCGTCGGTGGGGCTGTGACGAAATTGGAACCCTTGTGTATTGCTGTTGGGAACGTAAAATGTTGCAGCCACCGTGGCAGTTTCTCAAAAAAATTAAAAATAGAATTACCATATGATCCAGAAATTTCACTTCTTGGTATTTACCCCAAAGAATTGCAGCAGGGACTTGAGCAGATATTTGCAGTATTCACAATAGCCAAAAAGGTGGAAGCAATCCAAGCGTCCATTGACAGATGAATAGATTAAAAAAAATGTGGCATATATATACAGAGGAATGCTGTTATCCTTACCAAGGGAGCATATTCTGACATATGCTATAACATGAATGAGCCTTTAGGACATCATGGTAAGTGAGATAAGACAGGCACAAAAGGGCAAATATTGTATGATTCCACTGATATGAAGTACCTCAAGTAGTCAGATTCATAGGGACAGAAAATAAAATGGTGGTTACCAGGGAGAGGGAGGATAGGAGAATGGGGAGTTATTGTTTAACAGGTATGCAGTTTCCGTTGGGAAGATGAAACAATTCTGGAGACGGATAATGTGATGGTGACACAACAATGTGAATGTACTTAATGTCACTGAACTGTACACTTAAAAATAGTTAAAATGGGGCTTCCCTGGTGGCGCAGTGGTTGAGAGTCCGCCTGCCGACGCAGGGGACGCGGGTTTGTGCCCCGGTCCGGGAAGATCCCACGTGCCGCGGAGCGGCTGGGCCCGTGGGCCATGACCGCTGAGCCTGCGCGTCCGTAGCCTGTGCTCCGCAACGGGAGAGGCCACAGCAGTGAGAGCCCCGCTTACCGCGGGAAAAAAAAAAAAAGGTTAAAACGATAAATTTTATGTTATATATGTTTTACTACAATAAACAAAGAAAAATAGGCAGTGAGCTGGAATTGGTCCACAAGCCATAGTTTGTGGACCCCTCATCTCTGTGAACTCTTGATTTCACCAGCAGTGTGTCCGTGTGTGTTAACCCAATTGTGGTTTTCCTGTAGGGATAGCACCAGCCTTATAGAATTATGGTAAGCTTAAATAAGATAATGTAGTATTTGCCAAATTCCCTGATGATAGGAATCCCAAGAAGTGCTTGTTTCCAGCTTCAGCGCAGACCCAGTGAAGCAATCTCCAAGGGTAGGCGTCTAGAAGCTAAACAAACACTAGGAAAATTTGGGAAGTATTGAAAACAATGCATGTTAAAATACTTAGCAAGCCCCCTTGCCGTAGGAAGTGGTCAGTAAATAAATGTAGTTTTTTTTTTTTACCTTAAATCCTTAACTCCTTTGACCCTGTTTCCATAGTAGAGCCTTTTGCTATTGTACTACTTTTTTTTTTTTTGTATTCCTAATGTCCAAGGTTCACTTTGAATTTTCACAAAGGGTAAGAAAGTGCATTCTGCAAACTGTTGGACAGCGAACCTGTTGCCCCAGGAAAGATTCTCTAAGACACATTATCGATGGTGTCATTTAAAAGAATAAGAAAACTTGCCTCTCTGAGTCAAAGGTTGCAGACTGGAATGCCCACTGGGGCCAGGCGGCAACTCCCACGGATGAGGCAGACCCTGTTGGAATTGTGGAGCACTATAGAGTGCCTGGCTTTTTGGAAGGGAGCCCTGTATGTGCATTGTATTACACTGTATGAATGCATACAGTGTATCCCACTCAGTGTCTGCCCTTTATTGCTGTATACAGCTTTCCAAGAGAAGACGGAAATCTCAACTTTTAAAATGTTACTAGCACATTTTTTTTTTTTTTTTTTTTTACTAGCACATTTTGATTGTTTTTCTTAGCCTATTGGCCTCAAGGTTCCTACCGTGGACCAATTCATTCGATGATGGTTAAGTTCCCATTTCTCTGTCTGAGTCTTATGGGTAAATGACCAGTAAAAGAGAAGTCCTTGCTTCCAGGAACCCGAAGGGAGAGGGACTGGTGACGACCAGGCCCAGCTCTGATGGACAGGAATTTGAGCTGGGGTGGTGGTGGTGGTGGGTGAGTACAGTGGCAACACTATGGAAAGACCCTTCCTCAGTTAGAAGGTGAGGCTCCTCTGTCTGGCACAGTCTTCTTGGTTGAGAGATGCCCTAATACCTACCCAGCCCCATTTGGTTTCCCTGGACAGGGCCCTTGACAGGAATCCAGTACAAGCACACCCTAGTCTGGGGGGCTCACTAACATTTCACCCCCTGGGTGGGGCAGATCCCTCAATTGTGAGGCCACCTGGGAGCCAGCTGGAGGCGAGCGTCTGGAATAAGGAAGTGGGTAGTTAGTGTAACTTTCTTCATTATTCACAATACTAAAAATTAGGATTCCTAAACATCTTTAGTTCCCAACATTGTTTGGTCAATTCACCCATACCTGTGGCTGAGTTAAAGACTTTTAAATAGCTTGTGTTTAATTCTTCTTGCCAGTTTAGAAGGCATTTTGCAACAACTGGAAGTCAGCATATTTCACAAATCAATTCTCCCTCCCTCCCTCCCTTCCTTCCTTCCTTCCTTCCTTCCTTCCTTCCTTCCTTCTTTCCTTCCTTCCTCCCTCCCTCCCTCCCTCCCTCCCTCCCTCCCTCCCTTCCTTCCTTCCTTTTTTGACAGTTATTGGTCTGACTGATCAAGATAACTCAATGGTTACAGAGTGTCTGACTTTTAGGCAGACATTTGGGAAGGTCCCTCACAATACCCTTTTGGAGAAGAGTAGAAATACAAATTGTATAATAGGACAAGAAGCCTTTTTATCAGAGAATTGGATGGAGAAAAAAAAAGACATGCTTATCAAGTTTTTGGATAAAGGTTGACAAGATAACTAACATATTAGGCAATGGAATTGACACCCAAGATTTCTATTGTATATATGTGCCACATCTTCTTTATCCATTCATCTGTCGATGGACACTTAGGCTGCTTCCATGTCCTGGCTATTGTAAATAGTGCAGCAATGAACATTGTGGTATGTGACTCTTTTTGAATTATGGTTTTCTCAGGGCATATGCCCAGTAGTGGGTTTGCTGGGTCGTATGGTAGTTCTACTTTTAGTTTTTTTAAGGAACCTCCATACTGTTCTCCATAGTGGCTGTATCAATTTACATTCCCACCAGCAGTGCAAGAGGGTTCCCTTTTCTCCACACCCTCTCCAGTATTTATTGTTTATAGATTTTTTGATGATGGCCATTCTGACTGGTGTGAGATGATACCTCATTGTAGTTTTGATTTGCATTTCTCTAATGATTAATGATGTTGAGCATCCTTTCATGTGTTTGTTGGCAATCTGTATATCTCCTTTGGAGAAATGTCTGTTTAGGTCTTCTGCCCATTTTTGGATTGGGTTGTTTGTTTTTTTGTTATTGAGCTGCATGAGCTGCTTGTAAATTTTGGAGATTAATCATCTGTCAGTTGCTTCATTTGCAAATACTTTCTCCCATTCTGAGGGTTGTCTTTTGGTCTTGTTTATGTTTTCCTTTGCTGTGCAAAAGCTTTTAAGTTTCATTAGGTCCCATTTGTTTATTTTTGTTTTTATTTCCATTTCTCTAGGAGGTGGGTCAAAAAGTATCTTGCTGTGATTTATGTCATAGAGTGTTCTGCCTATGTTTTCCTCTAAGAGTTTGATAGTGTCTTGCCTTACATTTAGTTCTTTAATCCATTTTGAGTTTATTTTTATGTATGGTGTTAGGGAGTGTTCTAATTTCATTCTTTTACATGTAGCTGTCCAGTTTTCCCAACACCACTTATTAAAGGGGCTGTCTTTTCTCCATTGTATATTCTTGCCTCCTTTATCAAAGATAAGGTGACCATATCTGTGTGGGTTTACCTCTGGGCTTTCTATCCTCTTCCATTGATCTATATTTCTGTTTTTGTGCCAGTACCATACTGTCTTGATTACTGTAGCTTTGTAGTATAGTTTGAAATCCAGGAGCCTGATTCCTCCACCTCTGTTTTTCTTTCTCAAGATTGCTTTGGCTTTTCGGCGTCTTTTGTGTTTCCATACAAATTGTGAAATTTTTTGTTCTAGTTCTGTGCTTACTTTTTTAACTCTCATCACACTGTAAGAAAATCAGGTTGTTTTGCTTGTCCTCCTTCCCCATCCCCCACAGCTCTGAGCTTTTTGAAGTCAGAGACTGTTTATTTATCTAACTTTAGCACTAATAAAAATGCTAGACAAAATAGGTATTTAAGGTATTTAATATGTTTGTTGAATGTATTTTTGACGTACACCTTGGTAAAAAAATAAAGTAAAACAAAGGAACAAAACCCAATTGCACAGTTATAGGAAAAGGGAAATACGGCTTAGAAGTGGCATGTAAAATTTCATTTTATGAGTAGTGACTGGACGTCAAGGAGATTCACGTAAACTTCTCTGCATTAGTAAGAGACACTGTGTTTAGAATGAGGCGGAGAATAAGCTTGCTCTGTTCTCAGTAGACCCCACCTACAGTCACTTTATAGTCCATCTCTGGTCACCATGCCTTAAAAGAGACATGGACCAATTGGAGTGTGTTCAGCAGCTTGGAGAAAAAGATGACTTGGGCAATTTGATAACTGATTTCAAATATTTGAGTAATATTGTGAGAAAAGGGAATAGACTTGCACTTTGCAGATCAAGGGAAAGGCTGGGACCAGCTGGTACATTTCGCAGGGAAGTGGACTGTGGCTCCAAGGTTGGAGGTCGTGACTTCACTCTGGTACCACTCCCCACAATCGTCCAGTGTGCAGCAGCTCAGCCACTCAGGGGCTGGTTGGGGCGAACAAAGAGGATTTAAAGATTGAATCAGGATTGATAAGTTCTATTGTAAATCTATGGGTAATGAAATCATACTACTTTTAGATTTAGATTTTACATTTTTAAGTTGATATTTTATATGACATTTATGAAAGTGGAAAAGAACTGGGATGGTTTTTAAAGATGTTGCTGGGAGAGTTTTTCTTGTGGTCATGGGGCATAAGAATAGTAGAACAAAACTTGGGGGTGGTAGCAACATGAAATTAGTTACCCCCCCTTGTTGTGATAGAAAATTAAACACGAAGTCCAGTTTTGAAGTTCCTAAATTCATTCTAAATAGCTGCTGTTTTGTACCATGAAGTACATTTCTCTATGACCGAGGCTGCTCTGATTTAGTGCTGGAAAAAGCATTGGCTGGAGGCAAGTGCCAGGCCTGCTGTATATTGATAGTGGGGCTTTGGGCAGATTCCTTGACATCACTGGATCTGTGTCGTCATTTGTAAAGTAGCGACTGTAGTACGTACCACAAGAGTATCCTTAAAGGTCATATAATATTTTCTTTGCTCAAAGGCCTACTATTAGGCCTAGAGCTCAGTAAACATTTACTGAAACAGAATCATGGGATTGCTGCTTTAAAAATAGCAGACATTGTAAGTCTGTGGGTAATGAAGTCATACTACTTTTAGATTTAGATTTTGCATTTTTGACACTTTATACAAGATCTTATGAAAGTTCTTAGGTGCACTTTCTTTTCTTTTTGTAAATTTTTTATTCTGAAGTAATTATTGATCCACATATATTTGTAAGAAATAATACAGAGACATCTCACATACCTTTGACCCAGTTTCTCCTAATGGTTATAATTTGCATAACTATAGTGCAGTATCAAAACTGGGAGATTGCCATTGTTAAAATGAATCAATCTTATTTATATTTTGCTTCCAGTTTTACATGCACTCATTTGTATGTGTGTATACTATTTTGTTCTATGTAATTTTTGTCATATGTGTAGATTCATGTGAAAATACCAGAGTGTTCCATCTCAAGGATTCCTTGGGCTACCTGTTTACAGCTACATGCACTTACTTCTTCCTTCAACCTCTGGTTACCACTCATTCATCCTCCATCTCTATAATTTTGTCATTTCAAGAATGTTATATATATAAATGGAATCATTTACTATGTAATCTTTTGAGATTGACTGTTTTTCACTCAGCACAGTTCCCTTGGGACGCATCCAAGTTGTTGCATGTATCAATAATTCATACCTTTTTGAACCATCCTACACTGTTGGTGGGAATGTAAATTGGTGCACCCACTATGGAGGACAGTATGGAGGTTCCTTGAAAAACTAAAAATAGAGCTACCATATGATCCAGCAATCCCATTCCTAGGCATATATCTGGAGAAAACCATTATCTGAAAAGATACATGCACTGCAATGTTCATTGCAGCACTATTTACAATAGCCAAGACATGGAAGCAACCTAAATGTCCATCTACAGATGAATAGATAAAGAAGATGTGGGGGGTGTGTTTGTGTGTGTGTATGTGTGTATGTATATATAGTGGAATATTACTCAGCCATAAAAAAGAACGAAATAGTGCCATTTGCAGCAACAGGGATGGACCTAGAAAGTATCATACTAAGTGAAGTAAGTCAGACAGAGAAAGACAAATATCATGTTATATCACTTATATGTGGAATCTAAAAAAAAAAGATACAAATAAACTTATTTCCAAAACAGAAATAGACTCACAGACATAGGAAACAAACTTATGGTTACCAAAGGGGAAAGGGGAGGGGAGGGATGGATGAGGAATTTGGGATTAATAGATACACGCTACTATATTTAAAATAAACAAGGGCCAATTGTATAGCACAGAGACCTATATTCAATATTGCTACTATATATAAAATAGATAACAAGGACCAACTATAGCACAGGGAACTATACTCAATATTTTTTAATAATCTATAATGGAGGGGCTTCCTTGGTGGCGCAGTGGTCGAGAATCCGCCTGCCAATGCAGGGGACATGGGTTGGAGCCTCGGTCCGGGAAGATCCCACATGCCACGGAGCAACTAAGCCCATGTGCCACAACTACTTAGCCTGTGCTCTAGAGTCCGCGTGCCACAACTACTGAAGCCTGTGCACCTAGAACCCGTGCTCCACAACAAGAGAAGCCACCGCAATGAAGAGTAACCTCCACTCACTGCAACTAGAGAAAGCCCATGTGCAGCAGTGAAGACCCAACGCAGCCATAAATAAAATAAATAAATTTTAAAAAAGATAATAATCTATAATGGAAAAGAATCTGAAAAAGCATACTTTGTACAGAGTATTCTTTGTATACCTGTATTTTGCTGTACACCTGAAACATTGTACATCAACTATAGTTAATTAAAATTTAAAAGTTCACTCCTTTTTATTGCCGAGTAGTATTTAATGATTTGGATGTACCATAGTTTGTTTACCTTTTCACTCATTGAAGGACATTTTGGTTGTTTCCAGTTTTTGGCTATTGAGAACAATACAGCTTCTATGAATATTCGTGTACACATTTGTGTGTGTGTGTGTGTGTGAATGAATCTATGTTTTTATTTGCACTTTATTTTTTATTTTGTTAATTAGTTTGAGGTACTTAATATTTTTGGCTAATGAATAAGGAAAATATACAAGTTAGCGGTGACTAGAGATTCTTTCTTTGTTGGAGGTATTCCTCTTGGTCAAAATAGGAGTATTTTTGACATTTATGTCAGTGGAATAATTAAATAATATAACCTGACACAGAGGAGCTTGTATATTGGCTACATGTACATCTAATGTATTAACATCATGTAACTATGCCAGCTGCTGGTTAGAGTGCACGGCTGTCTTTACACAGGAAAGATGTCTATATGCCAATGAAACACATTTGCTTATAGACTATCTCCCAAGAAACACCCTCTTCCCATTGCAACATGTGCTAGAATTTAATGTCTTATTACAAATAAGTACAAACATTTGCACAATTTCCTCTTTGTACCCCCTTTCTCCAATTCAGAATGCACAGAAGTGTTAACTAGATAAACTCTTTGGCATATGTCCAGACCACATCAGTTCTTACTCATCCAGTATCACTAAATGAGAAAGTCTTTGCATGGGTGATCATTGGTAAAGTTACAGCGGCTAAACAATTGTTAAATACCATTAGCAAATCATAGATAGTGCTTACTATATAGCTTACTATATACCAGTCACTGTTCTATGCCAGTGGTGCTTATTCATGTGAACTGATCTCCACTAAAACCCGGTGTGTACACTATCAGTACTCTCACCTTATAGCTGGGAACACTGAGGCACAGACGGTGATTATGTAACTTTTCCAAGGTCTCACAGCTGGTAATTGGTGAACCTGAGGTGAATTCAGTCTGGTTCCAGAGTCCATCTCTTAACTACTATACTCTTTGTTAGACTAGAGTCAGTAAATCCAAATAAACCAACAGGCCAAAATAAGATGTTTTTATTAAAATCGGGGTTCTGGATTCTTCACTTGTCAGAATGGAATAAGAACTTACAGCTTTCCTTGAACTAAACTGAATTTTTTGCAGAACTGTAGTGTGGTAGGCATTCCCAGCTAAAGCCTAAGTGTTGATCACCGTAGAATTAGCCTCACCAGGGCAGGTTCACTCAGGGTCTGTTTGGAAGAAGGGCTGCAAAACTCGAGAGTGAGCTTATTCCAAGACAAGAGAGAATTAACAGCATGCTTGGTAGTTAGAAGTGAGGACCAATTTTGAGTACAACATACTGTTTGCTACTGAGATTTGCTTTTCAGCGTGATGCTCATGAATTAATCTCTAGGAGACTGAGGGCTGAAGACGAAAACAGAAGAGCTCATTTTCACTAAAAACTTAGTAGTACATTAAGAGCATAAGTGCCATTGCATTGGTGTCCATTAAAAAGATCATGGCTCAAAAAATGGAAAGATGAATAAGGTGGGTACAGGGAATATGGAACTTTGGTACATTTAGGGCACTGACATATTAATAGCACTTGTGGATTTAGCCAAACACTGCCCCTTGCACCATGGGAACACTCAAGACCTTTCACAGCAGTACCTGGCAAAATCCAATGTCTGGGTCTCTGGCTGTAATGCCTGGGGTCAATGGATTCAATAGTAACCTGAGGCAGTGCTTTGCGTCCTTAGGGTACAGTGTCCTTGGCACAAAAATTAGCACCACGGACAGCAGATGCTGGCAGTGTGCTCGGGCACCATCCTCACAGGGCTTTACGAAGTGGGAGGTTCAGCACTAGATACTCCAAACGGTGCTGAAGAAGTGTGCAGAAAAAATGGTGGGTACCAGGTGGAAGCAGACAGAATGAGTTTATTCTCAGAAAAGTTTGGGAATGGGGAAGGGGAACTTTTAGAGAATGGAGGCTCTCTTAAAGAAGGTAGGGCTACAGCTAGAGAGATACTGTTCATTACTATTAATGTAATAATAATATTGATAATAAAAATATTATTTTTTTATTTTTTTCCAGTTTTATTGCGATATAAATGACAAAACATAATACAAATTTAAGATGTACATAATAATGATTTGATATATGTATATATTACAAAGTGATTACCACAATAAGCTTAGTTAGCATCCATCACCTCATGTAGTTACATTTTTTTTTTTCTTGCGATGAGAAATTTTAGCACCTACTCTCTTAACAACCTCTGAATATACAGTATGGTATTGCTAACCATATTATGTTGTACATTACATCTTCGGAACTTAATTATCTCGTAACTGAAAGTTTGTCCTTTTTGACCACTTTCACCCAAATGATAGTTTCTAAATAACTTTTCCAATAAAAAAAATGTTTAAGACCAATTAAAGCATTTGTCCATCTCAGAATTACTGGCCAATGCTGTATCTTATTTTTTTTAACATCTTTATTGGAGTATAATTGCTTTACAATGCTGTGTTAGTTTCTGCTGTATAACAAAGTGAATCAGCTGTACGTATACATATAATCCCATATACCCTCCCTCTTGCATCTCCCTCCCAGCCTCCCTATCCCACCCCTCTAGGTGGTCACAAAGCACTGAATTGATCTCCCTGTGCAATGCAGCTGCTTCCCACTAACTAGCTATTTTACATTTGGTAGTGTATATATGTCAATGCTACTCTCTCACTTCGTCCCAGCTTACCCTTCCCCCTCCCCGTATCCACAGGTCCATTCTCTACATCTGCGTCTTTATTCCTGTTCTGCCCCTAAGGTCTTAAGAACTTTTTTCTTTTTTTTAAGATTCCATATATATGTGTTAGCATACGGTATTTGTTTTTCTCTTTCTCACTTACTTCACTCTGTATGACAGACTCTATCTAGGTCCATCCACCTCACTACAAATAACTCAATTTCGTTTCTTTCTATGACTGAGTAATATTCCATCGTATATATGTGCCACATCTTCTTTATCCATTCATCTGTTGATGGACACTTAGGTTGCTTCCATATCCTGGCTATTGTAAATAGTGCTGCAATGAACATTGTGGTTACATGACTTTCTGAATTATAGTTTTCTCAGGGTATATGCCCAGTAGTGGGATTACTGGGTCGTATGGTAGTTCTATTTTTAGTTTTTTAAGGAACCTCCATACTGTTCTCCATAGTGGCTGTATCAATTTACATTCCCACCAACAGTGTAAGAAGGTTCCTTTTTCTCCACACCCTCTCCAGCATTTATTGTTTGTAGATTTCTGATGACGGCCATTCTGACTGGCATGAGATGATACCTCATTGTAGTTTTGATTTGCATTTCTCTAATGATTAGTGATGTTGAGCATCCTTTCATGTGTTTGTTGGCAATCTGTATATCTTCTTTGGAGAAATGTCTATTTAGATCTTCTACATATTTTTGGATTGGGTTGTTTGTTTTTTTTAATATTGAGCTGCATGAGCTGCCTATATATTTTGGAGATTAATCCTTTGTCAGTTGATTCATTTGAAAATGTTTTCTCCCATTCTAAGGGTTGTTTTTCATCTTGTATATGGTTTCCTTTGCTGTGCAAAAGGTTTTAAGTTTTATTAGGTCCCATTTCTTTATTTTATTTTTATTTCCATTTCTCTAGGAGGTGGGTCAATAAGGATCTTGCTGTGATTTATGTCATAGAGTGTTCTGCCTATGTTTTCCCCTAAGGTTTTATAATCTCTAGCTTACATTTAGGTCTTTAACCCATTTTGAGTTTATTTTTGTGTATGGTGTTAGGAAGTGTTCCAATTTCATTCTTTTACATGTAGCTGTCCAGTTTTCCCAACACCACTTATTAAAGGGGCTGTCTTTTCTCCATTGTATATTCTTGCCTCCTTTATCAAAGATAAGGTGACCATATCTGTGTGGGTTTATCTCTGGGCTTTCTATCCTCTTCCATTGATCTATATTTCTGTACCATACTGTCTTGATTACTGTAGCTTTGTAGTATAGTCAGAAGTTGGGGAGCCTGATTCCTCCATCTCTGTTTTTCTTTCTTAAGATTGCTTTGGCTTTTTGGGGTCTTTTTTATTTCCATACAAATTGTGAAATTTTTTGTTCTAGTTCTGTGAAAAATGCCATTGGTAGTTTGATAGGGATTGTACTGAATCTGTAGATTGCTTTGGATAGTATAGTCATTTTCACAACGTTGATGCTTCCAGTCCAAGAACATGGTATATGTCTCCATGTGTTTGTAGCGTCTTTAATTTCTTTCATCAGTGTCTTATAGTTTTCTGCATACAGGTCTTTTGTCTCCTTAGATAGGTTTATTCCTAGGTATTTTATTCTTTTTTTACAATGGTAAATGAGAGTGTTTCCTTAATTCCTCCTTCCGTTTTTTCATTGTTAGTGTATAGGAATGCAAGAGATTTCTGTGCATTAATTTTGTATCCTGCTACTTTACCAAATTCATTGATTAGCTCTAGTAGTTTTCTGGTAGCATCTTTAGGATTCTCTATGTACAGTGTCATGTCATTTGCAAACAGTGAGAGGTTTACCTCTTCCTTTCCAGTTTGGATTCCTTTTGTTTCTTTTTCTTCTCTGATTGCTGTGGCTAAAACTTCCAAAACTATGTTGAATAAGAATGGTGAGAGTGGGCAACCTTGTCTTGTTCCCGATCTTAGAGGAAATGGTTTCATTTTTTCACCTTTGAGAATGATGGTGGCTGTGGGTTTGTCATATATGACCTTTATTATGTTGAGGTAGGTTCCCTCTGTGCCTACTTTCTGGAGGGTTTTTATCATAAATGGGTGTTGAATTTTGTCGAAAGCTTTTTCTGCATTTACTGAGATGATCATATGGGTTTTGCCCTTCAGTTTGTTAATGTGGTGTATCACATTGGTTGATTTGCATATATTGAAGAAACCTTGCATTCCTGGGTTAAACCCCACTTGATCACGGTGTATGATCCTTTTAATGTGCTGTTGGATCCTGTCTGCTAATATTTTGTTCAGGATTTTTGCATCTATGTTCATCAGTGATACTGGGCTGTAGTTTTCTTTCTTTGTGACATCTTTCTCTGTGATCTTTTGGTATCAGGGTGATGGTGACGTCAGAATGAGTTTGGGAGTATTCCTCCCTCTGCTATATTTTGGAAGAGTTTGAGAAGGATAAGTGTTAGCTCTTCTTTAAATGTTTTATAGAATTCACCTGTGAAGCCATCTGGTCCTGGGCTTTTGTTTGTTGGAAGATTTTTAATCACAGTTTCAATTTCAATGCTTGTGATTGGTCTGTTTATATTCTCTATTTCTTCCTGGTTCAGTCTCATAAGGTTGTGCTTTTCTAAGAATTTGTTGATTTCTTCCAGGTTGTCCATTTTTTTGGCATAGAGTTGCTTGTAGTAATCTCTCATGATCCTTTGTATTTCTGCAGTGTCAGTTATTACTTCTCCTTTTTCATTTCTAATTCTATTGATTTGAGTCTTCTCCCTTTTTTTCTTGATGAGTCTGGCTAGTAGTTTATCAATTTTGTTTATCTTCTCAAAGAAGAAGCTTTTAGTTTTATTGATCTTTGCCATCATTTCCTTCATTTCTTTTTCATTTATTTCTGTTCTGATCTTTATGATATCATTCCTTCTGCTAACTTTGGGGTCTTCTTGTTCTTCTTTTTCTAATTGCTTTAGGTGTTAAGTTAGGTTGTTTATTTGAGATTTTTTTGTTTCTTGAGGTAGGATTGTATTACTATAAACTTCCCTCTTAGAACTGCTTTTGCTACTTCCCATAGGTTTTGGTTTGTCGTGTTTTCATTGTCATTTGTTTCTAGATTTTTTTTGATTTCCTCTTTGATTTCTTTGGTGATCTCTCGGTTATTTAGTAGTGTATGGTTTAGCCTCCAAGTGTTTGTATTTTTTACAGAGTTTTCCTGTAATTGATATCTAGTCTTATAGCGCATTGTGGTTGGAAAAGAGACTTGATATGATTTCAGTTTTCTTAAATTTACCAAGGCTTGATTTGTAACCCAAGATAGAATCTATTCTGGATCTATTCTAAACGTGTCCTGCCACTCTCTACTGGCTTGCAGAGTTTTTGCTGAAAGATCAGCTGTTAACCTTATGGTTATTCCCTTGTATTTTTTTTGTTGCTTTTCCCTTGCTGCTTTTAATATTTTTTCTTTGTATTTAGTTTTAGATAGTTTGATTAATCTGTGTCTTGGCATGTCTCTCCTTGGATTTATTCTGTATGGGACTGTCTACGCTTCCTGTACTTGACTATTTCTTTTCCCATGTTAGGGAAGTTTTCAACTATAATCTCTTCAAATATTTTCTCAGACCCTTTGTTTTTTTCTTCTTCTTCTGGGACCCCTATAATTCAAATATTGGTGCATTTAACGTTGTCCCAGAGGTCTGTCCTCAATTCTTTTCTTTCTTTGTTCTTTATTCTGCTCTGCAGTAGTTATTTCTGCTATTTTGTCTTCCAGGTCACTTATCTGTTGTTCTCAGTTATTCTGCTATTGATTCCTTCTAGAGATTTTAAAATTTCATTCATTTATTGTGTTTTTTATCATTGTTTGTTTGCTCTTTAGTTCTTCTAGGTCCTTGTTAAATGTATCTTGTATTTTCTCCGTTCTATTTCCAAGATTTAGATCATCTTTACTATCATTACTCTTAATTCTTTTTCAGGTAGACTGCCTATTTCCTCTTCATTTGTTTGGTCTGGTGGGTTTTTACCTTGCTCCTTCATCTGCTGCATATTTCTCTGTGTTCTCATTTTGTTTAACTTACTGTGCTTGGGCTATCCTTTTCGCAGGCTGCAGGTTCGTAGCTCCTGTTGTTTTTGGTGTCTGCCCCCAGTGGGTGAGGTTGGTTCAATGGCTTGTGTAAGATTCCTGGTGGAAGGGATTGGTGCTTGTGTTCTGGTGGGTGCGGCTGGATCTTGTCTTTCTGGTGGGTAGGGCTGTGTCCGGTGGTGTGTTTTGGGGTGTCTGTGAACTTAGTATGATTTTAGACAGCCTTTCTGCTAACGGGTGGGGTTGTGTTCCTGTCTTACTAGTTGTTTGGCATGGGGCATCCAGCACTGGAGCTTGCTGGCCATTGGGTGGAGCTGGATCTTAGCCTTGATTCGGAGATCTCTGGGAGAGCTCTCACTAATTGATGTTACGTGGGGCCGGGAGGTCTCTGGTGGTCCAATGTCCTGAACTCGGCTCTCCCCTATCAGAGGCTCAGGCCTGACACCCAGCTGTGACACCTGTCAGCCACACGGCTCAGAAGAAAAAGGAGGAAAAAAGGAAAGAAAAATAAAAATAAAAAATATATTAACATAAAAAATAATAATTAAAAAAAAAAGAAGCAACCAAACCAATAAACAAATCCACCCATGATAACAAGCCCTAAAAACTAAACTAAGATAAACATAGAAATCAGAAACAAATCAGTTGCAGACAGCAAACCCCAAGTCTACAGCTGCTCCCAAAGTCCACCGCCTCAATTTTGGGATGATTTGTTGTCTGTTCAGGTATTCCACAGATGCAGGGTACATGAAGTTGACTGTGGAGATTTAATCCCCTGCTCCTGAGGCTGCTGGGAGTAGTTTCTCTTTCTCTTCTTTGTTCGCACAGCTCCCAGGGTTCATCTTTGGATTTGGACCCGCCTCTGCGTGTAGGTCGCCCTCTGGCATCTGTTACCTGCCCAGGCAGAAGGGGGTTAAAGCAGTGAATGATTAGGGGGCTCTGGCTCGCTCAGGCTGGGGGGCAGTGGGTCTACGGTAGTCATAATTGGAATGTGGGGGGAGCCTGCTGCGGCAGAGGCCAGGGTGACCTTGCAACAGCCTGTGGCATGCCGTGTGTTCTCCTGGGGGAATTGTCCCTGGATCATGGGATCCTGGCAGTGGCGGGCTGCACAGGCTCCCAGGTTGGGTGGGGAGGTGAGAGGCGTGTGGCTAGTGACCTGTGCTTGCACGCAGGATTCTTGGTGGCTGCGGCAGCAGCATTAGCGTTTCATGCCAGTCTCTAGTGTTTGAGCCGATAGCCACGGCTCACACCCGTCTCTAGAGCTCATTTAGGCGGTGCTCTGAATCCCCTCTCCTTGTGCACCCCAAAACAATGGTCTCTTGCCTCTTAGGCAGCTCCAGACTTTTTCCTGGATTCCCTCCTGGCTAGCTGTGGCGCACTATCCCCCTTCAGGCTGTGTTTACACAGCCAACCCCAGTCCTCTCCCTGGGATCCAGCTGAAGCCCGAGCCTCAGCTCCCAGCCCCCACCTGCCCCAGCGGGTGAGCAGACAAGCCTCTTGGGCTGGTGAGTGCTGGTCGGCACTGATTCCCTGTGTGGGAATCTCTCCCCTTTCCCCTCTGCACTCCTGTGGCTGCGCTGTCCTCCGTGGCTCCAAGCTTCCCCCTTGCCCACCCCCCGTCTCCACTGGTGAAGGGGCTTCTTAGTGTGTGGAAACCTTTCCTCCTTCACAACTCCCTCCCAGATGTGTAAGTCCTGTCCCTATTCTTTTGTCTCTGTTTTTTTTTTTTTCTTTTGCCCTACCCAGGTACGTGGGGAGTTTCTTGCCTTTTGGGAAGTCTGAGGTCCTCTGCCAGCATTCAGTAGGTGTTCTGTAGGAGTTGTTGCACATGTAGATGTATTTTTGATGTATTTGTGGGGAGGAACGTGATCTCCATGTCTTACTCCTCTGCCATCTTGAAGGTCCCCCCTATTATTATTATTTATGTGACTCTGACACATTGATATTATCAAGGGAAAATCGAGGTTACAAATGTAGTTGTCTTCCTTAACAATAGGTTAGGAAACTTTTTGTCTTCTTTATTTTTTTAAAATTTTTTTTGTTGTTTATTTTTAATATAGTCTTGACTAAAGATAAAGAAAGGTGTCTTAGATTTTGAGCTCAATGTTATGAATGAAAATGTGTTTGGCTTCAGGAACAGTATTCTACTTTTCCTTTAATTTTGCTTGAAGTATGAGAGGGATGCAAAGTACATACTCACAATTAGTGTTTTCCCGTGATTTAGAGAATTCTTTAAAAGGTGGCTAAGTAACAGGATATGTTCTGTTTACCTATTTCTGCGTCACAAAAAATTCAATCTGAGTAGTATAAAAAAAGCAACCATTTTATTATACTATGGATTCTATGGGTAAGGAATTCAGACAGGGCATGGCCAGATGACTTCTGTAATAGTTAGGGTTCCACCAGAGAAAAGGAACCTTCAGAATATATGTATATTAAGAAACTTATTTTTAAATTTTTATTTGGGTATAGTTGATTTACAAGGTTGTGTTAGTTTCAGGGGTACAGCAAAGCGGATCTGCTATACATAAACATTTATCCACTCTTTTTTAGCTTCTTTTCCCATATAGGTCATTACAGAGTATAGAGTAGTGTTCCCTGTGCTATACAGTAGGTCATTATTAGTTATCTGTTTTGTATATAGTAGTGTGTATGTCAATCCCAATGTTCCAATTTATCCCTCCCCTTCCCCTTACCCCCCACCCAGTAACCGTAAGTTTATTTTCTACATCTGTAACTCTATTTCTGTTTTGTAGACGAGTTCATTTGTAGCCTTTTTAGATTCCCCATATAAGTGATACCATATGATATTTGTCTTTCTCTGTCTGACTTACTTCACTCAGTATGACAATATCCAGGACATGGAAGCAACTTAAAGGTCCATCAACAGAGTAATGGATAAAGAAGATGTGGTACATATATAGTACAACAGAATATTACTCAGCCATAAAAAAGAACAAAATAATGCCATTTGAAGCAACATGGATGGACCTAGAGATTGTCATATTAAGAAACTTATTGCAAGAAATTGGCTTACATGATTGTGGGGTCTGGCTAAACTAGCAGAAATCTGAAGGGCAGGTGGTCAGGAAGGGCAGGCTGGAAACTCTTGGGCAGGAGCTGAGGCTGCAGTCCACAGGTGGAATTTCTTCTTCCTCAGGGCAGCTTCAATTCTTAAAGCCATTTAACTCATTGGATTCTGCTAACCCAGATTATCCAGGATAATCTTTTTGTACGTAAAGTCACCTGGAGATGTTAATCATATCTTACCTTCATAGCAGTACCTATATTGGTGGTTAACTGAATAACTGGGCACTGTAGCCTAGCCAAGTTTGGCATGTAAAACTGACCATCACTGTTTGTCTCTGCTCCACAAGGTCTGGGAATTTAGCCAGGAAGTCTCAAATGGTTGGGGTGATCCAAAGTACCAGGAACCATTAGGAGACTTCCTCACTCATGGTTCTGGTACCTGACTTAAAGGCTGGGCGCAGCTGAACCAGTCATCTGGAGCCCCTACACATGGCCTCTTCATCTGGCTTTGGCTTCTCACAGCGTGGTAGCAGCGTTCTGAGATAAAGCAACTTGAAAGGAAGTGCCCTGAGAGGCAGAGGGTCAAGAGAACCAGGCAGCAGCTACATGACCTTTTCTGATCTAGCCCTAAAAATCAGGCAGTGTCAATTCTGCACATTTTACTTATTATTATTTTTTTTTGAAGAGTAAATTAGTTTTATTGACCAATGAAAAACTAAAGTGACAAACAGTATGGAGAATAAACAATAATCATTGAGTTCTGCTGGAATTCTGTTTTTCTTCCTTTCACTTTAAGCTGAAAGGACATAAAATTCTAGACTGTTATTGAGCTAATCATTTTAAATTTCCTCAACAAAAACTGCATAGTTTAGCAGTTGCCCAGCATTAAATATATACATTTTTGCAAAACCCTGAAAGTTCATTTTTGTGTTGACCTCAAAGGCTAATGGAATCGCCTGTACCAGTTGGATTCAGAGTTTCTTTTCCTTTTTCTGCCACCCTGATATTTGGCTAATTCTGCACATTATATTCTCAGTTCTGATTTTTCTTTTTCTGATGCAGCATGAAGTGAAGTTAGCTCATTCTTGATACTTGTGATTCATCAACTTGCAGAAGTATTTCTGCTTTATCTTTCATTTCACCTTCCTGAAGCGTTTTCAGTAACGGCATTTCTTGTCTTTATTTCTTTATACTTTGCCTCCCCTTGAGTGATCACATTTTTCAGCTTCTGGATTTCAGCCTCTTTCCTTTCAAGTCCCAACTCTAGTCGTTCATTTCTTCCATCTTTTAGAACTACTTCCTGGTTGTGTTTATGATTATAAACATGTCACAAAAGCTGTCCCAGACCCAAGGGGAGGGGGAACTAGACTCTACCTTTGATGCAGGAGTGGTAAAGTCACATTGCATGAGAGCAAGTAGGATGGAAGATACTGTTGCAGGCATCTTTGAGAAGCACAGTCTGCTACAGGATATAAAAATGAACATCTGTGTCAATTTGAATAAAAGAAATATTTAGAAGTTTACTAACTATTTACCAACTCACCTCAGACACTCAAAAATGGCACAATTTAGTAGCATTAGATTTATCTCTGTAAATATATTGTTCTTTCCTCACATTCAAAAGCCTATCAAGTTAGAGGCTTATTATTAAAAATGTGACAGCTTAGCACTGGTCTGGACTAACCCACTTAACTTCAGTGATCTTTGGGTATTGGGTAGTTATTGGAAACTATATTAATGATCTATTGTTGTGTAACAAATTACCACAAACTTAGTGACTTAACACGACACACATTTATTATCTCATAGTTTCTGTGACTCAGGAACCTAGGCATGGCTTAGCTGGGTCTTCTGTTTCAGGGTCTCTCATAAGGCTGCAGTCAAGGTTGTTGGACAGGGATGGGGTCTCATCTGAGGCTTGACTGAGGAGCCTCTCCCGAGTTCATATGATTGATGCCAGGAACTGAAGCAAAGGCATGGAAACCAGGTGGTGGGGATAATTTGGGACCATCTTAGTGTCTGTCCATTACAGGAACATTAGACACAATTGCTGGAGCTTGGGAGGTGTCCTCTCTTCCTGATCACAGTCTCTGAGTCAGAAAGCATTTGATATAGAGGTGGGAGTGAGAATCCAATGCAAGATTATAAACAATTCCCAACTGGTAGGTAAAACACAACAGTGGGAAGTGAACAACTCATCTGGAATTCTAGGCGGTCAGGCAGATACGTCGGCATAAAGTCAGACTAATAGGCAAGCAATCAACTTCAGAAAAACGTTTCAGTAACACCTAATGGGGGGTAAGGGGCAGATTCTGGTTCCCAGAAGGACACTAACAAGAGTAAGCCAGAGAAACCACATATTTATAGGAGTTGTTCATCTGAGTAGTTTACTGAAATAGAAACTTGTATCTAGGGGAACAAAGCAAAGGCCCATTTATCAGAATTGCAGAGTAAGGGACTTTTAAATATCTGAGTTTCCACTTAGGCTTAGAATTCTGTGAGGCCAGGGAGAATGTGACTTTGGATATGTCAATAAATACTAATTATAGGAGATGACAGTGTGGGAAGCTTACTTCTCTCTAGGAGGGAAAGCACATATGGGCTCTCTGCTTATTGCCATTCGTTAAGGCCATCCTACTATGTCTACCCAAGGAACCAGTACTGTGCCTGTGTGTGGGGAAGCATGGTGGTCAGATGTGGGAATGACTGGCTGCTGAGCTCTGTAACCCCAGGTGGAAGCAACAGGTAGCCAGAATGTGGATGCCTAACCCTGCATCTTCCTGCGTGTCCCTTCCTCTATTCCTGTTGGACCACAAGCTGAAGATGCTCATTTGGACACCATTTTTACTATCTAGATGCACTGATCTAATGTTAATAGTTAATCTGGTCCCTATTTGAAAGATAAAGATCTTTCAATATAAAAAAGATCCCCCCGCCCAAGACTAGAAAAACACCTGGAAGCTGTCGAAATAATTTCTAGCACTTTGATAGGCACAGGACTGTCTGTGCAGGCCCACTCTGCATCAGAACACAAAGACAAAAAACCTGGAAGGTCTTCTAGGTACCCATATACAGTGAAAAACAGTCCCCTGTTGCAAAGTCCGGGAAAAGCCTTGCAGCAGCCTCAATCCAAAGCATTCACCAGACTCTAAGACCAGGGATTGAACACGTGTCCCCCGCATTGGCAGGTGGATTCTTAACCACTGCACCACCAGGGAATTCCACACCACCAGGGAAGTCCCTTCTGTACTCTTTTGTATCTGGCATTTTTCATACTAAGTTTGTTTAGAAAATTCATCCGTATTGCTATGTATAGCAGTAGTTGGTTCATTTTTATTGCTGTATAGTATTCCATTGTATAAATATAATACAGATTATTCATTCATTCTGTTATTTGATGGAAATAGTTTGGGGCTATTATGAATAATGCTGCTATGTAAATTCTTCTACGTGGCTTCTGATATACATTTCTGTGGAGTATAAACCTAAGAGTAGAATTGCTTGTTATAGGGTATTAGTAGTTCAGCTTTAGTAGATACTCGCAAACAGTTTTCCAAAGGGGTTGTACTAACGTATACTCCCACCAGAAAATGCTTTGATGGGAAAATTGGGCTTACCTCTCCATAATTTCCTTCTCTCTTAGGTATTTGTTACCTAAATCCTCACTGCTTTGGAACCTCTCATATATCTTCAATCATATCTTTAAAAAAATTTTTGTCTAGCTTTTTTTGGTTCTCCCCTGCCCCAGCAGGAGGTGGTTCTGCAGCAGTCTGACCTACTATTACTGAAAACAGAAGTGCATTATGGATGTCCTTTGAACCTCAGAAACTGTAAAAGCTAACCATTATTTTATTATTCTTAAAGAAGAAATAATGAGAAAAATTAGACAAGTAAATGAGTATAAACAGAGAAAAGAGGGAATAGCATACATAAAGAAAAGAGCATCATGTGTGCAAGAAACCATGAGTAATTTAGCGTTGTTCGATCATAAATTGTGAGATGGTAGTAGAAAAATTATAGAAGCCGTGTTATAAAAGACCTTAATGCCAAACTAAAGAGCTTGGATTTTTATCTGAAAGCTATGGGGAATCATTGATCATCTTAGTACAGGAAATAATGGGATCAGATTTTAACTTTCCAAAATTTATGTTGAAAGCAGTATGTATATGTATATGTATATATATATATGTATATATGTATATATATATATATGTATATGTATATGAGGGGCTGGGACTGGACTCTAGAAAATTAGTCTCATAAAAAGGTACAAAGGAAAGGTTAGGGTCTAAATTAGAAAAAAAAGGAACAGATTCAAGATATGTTTGGATGGTTAGGTCTGTATGAAGAATGAGGAAAAGGAACAAGTAAAAAATGACTGCCCAGTTTCTTGCTTGGGTGATCAGGTGTGTGATGGTGTCAATATCTGACACATGGAATACAGCAGAAGGAGTTCTCTGGGCTTGGAAAAGGGGGAGGCAATGAAGAATTCACTCTGTACAAGGTTGATTTTAAGGTGCCTTTGGGAAATACAGGTACATGCATGAGTATGGAACCTGAAGATATTAAAGGCTGGAGATGAATAAGATTTGGGAGTTATCAATCTGCAGTAGGTGGCTGTAAAAACCTTGAGATCAGTTAGACAACTCAGATGAGATAACTCACATAGAGTGAGAAGGAAGATGGACCAAAGACAAAACGGCAACATAAGAAGGACAAGCAGAGGAGGAGGGGATAATAAAGGAGATCAAGAAAGCATTACCAGAGAAGTAGGAAGAGAACCAGGGCAGAGAAATGTAATCAAACCAATGGGATATGTATTTTAAAGAGGGAGGGATCAGCAGTATTGAAGTTGGAGAGATGATTTCTGAGATAACACATATGTTTGCTATATTTGGACATTAGAACCTCACGGCTTCAGTTAAAGAGAAGGGAAAGAAACGAAATCACAGTGATATGAGAGACGAATGTAGCTTAGTCTTGAGATGTTTAGATGAGAAGGAAAAGAGATATAAATTGTAGGGCTAAGAGACTGAAGGGTCAAAGGACATATTTTAAATTATGGGGGATGTTTAACAGCACGTGGACTGGAAAGGTAGAGCTGTAGTGTGAAAGAAGCAACTGGACTGATCTTGAGAGGTCAGAAGAGGGTTCATAGATTGAGAAAATCTGAAGCTGTAGTTACAGATTTTTAGAAGAGTAGCAATTCTGATTAATTGTAGGATTCTTGGCTTTCTATGTAATGCTTTTCTGAAATATATGAATTTTATGTTAGCATGCATTATTCTTATAATCAGAAAAAGCAGTCAAGATTCAGATAAAGATGTGATGAAGCATTGGATTTTTCTGTAAAGATTTAAGAAAATCAAACTGATAAAAGTCCTCAAAATGTGAAATTAGATCATTGAATATTATTCTCCCTGTACATTTGTTATTTAAATGAAAACACTCTTTGAAAACCAAGAATTTGTACTATTTGTGTGGGACTCCATTCTGATTTTTTCTGAGTCAGTAAAGGAGCATTCTTCTGAAGGGAAAACAGTTTGCTAAATATCTACATCATATAATTCATTAGAAAACACTGTCCTGGGAAGACTGCGCTGAGATATTTAATCGTCTATTATTTTCTTTCTCTGCATAGCATTTGTGATATTATTTGTGGCATAATTTGCTTGATTCAGTACTATATTTAATAATTCCAAAAATAACCAATTGATTCTGGCAAAAATTTGACAAGGAAAAGCATTTGGCAAAGGACTTCATGAATTAGGTCCTTGTACCAATCAATCATTTTTCCCCCTTAGATTGTCCCTTTTGGTCTAACTCAGAAGCTACAAAATTAAAATGACAAACTATCCATTATAACTGAGTGACAGAAAAAGCAAGATGCTTAAATAAAGTCACAGAATATTATAAATTCAAGCAAAACTCTGAGGACTCCTTCACTTTCCTCTATCTTCTTTCCTCCTTCCTGCACTGGGTGGAATCTGGGCAGAATATCTGATGTCTTGCTGAGCATCTGTGCTAAGAAAACTGTACGAAGCCAGTGGTAGTCAGGTATGATGTAATCTGATCCAGTCTTTGCTTTTCTGAGATGGATAGTGTGATTCCTCCATGTTTCCTTATCCAGGGAGGCAAATAGTCTTCATTTTGACTGCAGCTCTGGTCAGTTGGTCCTGGCTGCTTGGGGCGTTACAACAAACAGCTGGACGCAGAAAGAGTGTTGTGATGGTGGTAATGTCTGCCACGGGCAGGTGGCCTGGAAACTGAAAAGTGAAAATGACAGAGCCTCTGCCCTTGGGGACGGCACACAGTGGAGATCCTGCTCGTTGGACTGGTGCAAGCACATCATGGGCACTGCCCGAGAGGTTTGGGGGTCAGCAGTTCAGGTAGGGAGGGTGACAGGACTTTAGTGGGTGGGAGAGCATGTGGTGGGAAATTCCTTGGATCTGGGTTCAAGCCCTGGCGCTGCTGCTTTCCAGCTGTGTGATTTGGGTAATTCATTTATTCTTTCATCAGCAGTAAGGAATGAGAGTAATAATAAGTTTCCTATCTTTTGTATGAACAAGTGGTTAAAAGGATTAGATTATCCTACACGGAAATGAGACATGGCTTTGTCAACTCTCAAGCACTATTCCAATTTTAAAAATTGATTAGTAATGGCAGGGTTATGAGATGTTCACAAACAGCATTTATTGCTATTAAATTATAGCAATTATTAATGAAATTATAGCAACTTATTTGCATTAAATTATAGCATTGTGAGGATAATATATCAAGTGCTTGGAAAGTATAGATAAGAGAGGGATCAGGGCTTCCCTGGTGGCGCAGTGGTTGAGAGTCCGCCTGCCGATGCAGGTGACACGGGTTCGTGCTCCGGTCCAGGAAGACCCTGCATGCCGCGGAGCGGCTGGGCCCGTGAGCCATGGCCGCTGAGCCTGCGTGTCCGGAGCCTGTCCTCCGCAACGGGAGAGGCCCCAGCAGTGAGAGGCCCACGTACCGGAAAAAAAAAAAAAAAAAAGAGAGATCATTTTCTTTTCTTTTTTTAAAAAAAGTAAATTAATTTATTTTTGGCTACATTGGGTCTTCGTTGCTGTGCGCGGGCTTCTCCCTAGTTGCATCGAGCAGGGGCTACTCTTCGTTGCGGTGCGAGGGCTTCCCATTGTGGTGGCTTCTCTTGTTGCGGAGCATGGGCTCCAGGCGCGCGGGCTTCAGTAGTTGCGGCACGCGGGCTCAGTAGTTGTGGTGCACGGGCTTAGGTGCTCCACGGCATGTGGGATCTTCCCGGACCAGGGCTCGGAACCCGTGTCCCTTGCATTGGCAGGCGGATTCTTAACCACTGCGCCACCAGGGAAGCCCAAGAGAGAGATCATTTTCTGCTGGAGAGCCTGGGGAGGGCTTCATGTGAAAGCAGAGTTTCACCTGGGCCTCAAAGGGTGCATAGGACTTTGGTAATTGTAAATGAAAAGACTCTTCCAGAGGGAGAAAACTGGGTGAGCCAAGGCCCAACGTGAAGAAAAAAAAATAAAAGAATAAATAAAACTTCAGGTTTTCACGGTGCTTTAGGATATACAGTGTGTTCACTGGTCAGGAATAACAATGCAATTTGACTGTGGCACGGGGTGTATTGGTGGGGTAAGAGAGAGGGAAGGTTGGAGACTGAGGTTAAGGTAGTATTTTGGTGGAATTTGAATTCTTTCTTATGGAATTTTCATAGAACTGAACAATCCAGGTAGATAAAAATGTAGTGAATAGGGATTCCAATTCTCTCGTCACAGTAGAACAGGCATTATGTATTTTGTATGTTACGCTCTTTTCAAGGGCACTTTCTTACAACTCAGGGCTCTGCAAGGCTTTAGTGATGCTTTTTGTGCCTAACTCTTTTTCCCTGATTCTTAATACCTTACCTGGACAGTTTTACTACTTACCCGGGCATGTTGCTTCCAATCTCTTCACTCCACAGTCCATGCAGTAAAGGGCTGCCACATTCATCTTCCTGCTCTGACCAGACCGCCCCCCTGTTCAGAAGCCCGTGATGATTCTCCATTGCTTTCTGAGGCGGACCCCTTAGCCTGGCATTCAGCTTAGCTGGCTGCAAATCACCTTTCCAGCCCTGTCTCCTGTTATTCTCTGGCATATGCCCTGTATTTATATCTATGCCTCTAAACACAGTTTGAGCGTTCGTGTCACTTTGACCTGACATCACACTCCTATCCCATACATTCAAGTTGTCCCTGTCATTCAAAAGCAAACTCAAATGCCAGTTCTTGTACAAAGTTCTCCCTGGCCCCTCACAGCTAGAAGTGATCCCTCCTGCTTTTAAAGCACGACAGCTAACACTGACACGCATCTTATTCTATGTTAGGCACTCTCCTCGAGCTTTTACATATATTAACTAATTTCACCCTTATGCCTCCTATAAGGAAGGCATAGTTATTGTCCCTATTTTATAGTTAAGAAAACAGAGGCATATCGTTATCTTGCCCAAGGTTACACAGCAAATAACTGGCATAGTTGTGATTTGAACCAAGGTATTCTGACATCAGTATCTGTGCTGTTACCTGCTCTGTTATGTTGCCTCTTGTGCAGTTTCATATTATTTTGCTCCTTCCTAATGGGACTTAGTACTTTTTTTTTTTTACATTTTTATTAGAGTATGATTGCTTTACAATGGTGTGTTAGTTTCTGCTTTATAACAAAGTGAATCAGTTATACATATACATATGTTCCCATATCTCTTCCCTCTTGCGTCTCCCTCCCTCCCACCCTCCCTATCCCACCCCTCCAGGCGGTCACAAAGCACCGAGCTGATCTCCCTGTGCTATGCGGCTGCTTCCCACTAGCTATCTACCTTACATTTGGTAGTGTATATATGTCCATGCCTCTCTCTCGCTTTGTCACAGCTTACCCTTCCCCCCTCCCCATATCCTCAAGTTCATTCTCTAGTAGGTCTGTGTCTTTATTCCTGTCTTACCCCTAGGTTCTTCATGACATTTTTTTTTCTTAAATTCCATATATATGTGTTAACGTACGGTATTTGTCTTTCTCTTTCTGAATTACTTCACTCTGTATGACAGACTGTAGGTCTATCCACCTCATTACAAATAGCTCAATTTCGTTTCTTATTATGGCTGAGTAATATTCCATTGTATATATGTGCCACATGTTCTTTATCCATTCATCCGATGATGGACACTTAGGTTGTTTCCACCTCCGGACTTAGTACTTTTAATTTGATTGCTTGTAGATTTATCCTACTTGCCTGCTCTGCTTTTACCCCTGGTGAATCCACCTATTGTCACTGGAAATGAACCCATTAAGGGAGAATTCAGGGTATCCTGTTTCTGACAATGGCCAACATCCTTTTAAACTTTGTCCTAGTCTAGTCTTGGTTCTTAATTCTTGCTCCATTACTGCATTTACCTTACCTTTGTCTGCATTTCATATATTGGCCTTTGTGCTTGCTTCTTGTACCCCATGACAATTTAACTTTTCATATTGTTTCTTTATTTCTTTTCCTTGGACATATTTTAGCATATGTTTCTGTCCTCCTTGAGTTGCTACTGTTCCTGACTTTCAGCCCTCAGAATCTAGGCTGACATGGGCCAACCTGGCTGGCCCTCTTCCCCCAGCTTTTTTTGGGAGAAAGAATCAGAAACTGCTAGATTATAAATTCTTAAAGGTAGATATTGTGTCAGACGTGTACCCCACAGAATAAGTGTGGTGTCTTAGACGTAGGAGCTCAATACTATTTTACTGAATCAAAGGATGAGCAAATGAAAGGGGCCAACATCAGCTTAGTTCTCCTTGACTGCCCGTTGTGCCTTTTCTGATGACTTTTACTTTTAATCTATTTCTCACACTAGCCTTTATGCTGAATTCAGATTCAGCCTTGTGGCTCCTGCCGTGACACAGCTGAGTTAAAACAGCAGGTGCTTATTGAATGCCATTATAGGCAGGGCACCAACGGAACATGATGTAAAATGCAGCTACTGATTTTAAAATAATTTCATTATCATTGTCTAATTAAAACTCAAATAGATAAAAAGTTGTTATGTTAGAATTCTAAGTTAAAAGTTTCAGACAAAGGTAGTTGTTCCAAGAAAGCACATGACTAAGCAACAAGTAAAAGAACAGACAGTAATTTGGGGGAAGAGGGCAGGGTTACTTCAGGCAAGGAAGGCTGATTTCAGAAGAATGTAGAACGTTACAATTTTTATTTAATTATTTATTTGTTTAAATTTTATTGGAGTATAGTTGATATACAATGTTGTGTTAATTTATTTTTTAATTGTGGAGGAAAAAAAGCATAAAATTTACCATTTTAACTATTTTTAAGTGTACAGTCAGTAGCATTAAGCATATTCACATTATTGTGCAACAGCTCTCTAGGACCGTTTTGTCTTGCCAAACAGAAACTCTGCACCTTCTAAAGGACAGCTCCCCCTTTTCCCCTCCTCCAGGCCTCTGGTAACCACCATTCTACTTTCTGTTTCTGTGAATTTGACTATTTTAGATCGCTCAGAGAAGTGGGGTCGTACAGTATCTACCTTTTAAAGAAGAATGTTGATTTTGAGCTATGTATTTAAAGATGGGAGGACTAAATAGGCAGAGATAAAAGTGGCTACATAAAGTACATGGGTTAGTATCATGTGAAAGCATATGTTTTCTTTTATTTACATCTTTATTGCACTATAGTTTCTTTCCAATGGTGTGTTAGTTTCTGCTTTATAACAAACTGATTCAGTTATACATATACGTATGTCCCCATATCTCTTCCCTTGTGTGTCTCCCTCCCTCCCACCCTCCCTATCCCACCCCCTAGGTGGTCACGAAGCACCAAGCTGATCTTCCTGTGCTACGCAGCTACTTCCCACTAGCTATCTAATTTACATTTGGTAGTGTATATATGTCCATGACACTCTTTCACTTTGTCCCAGCTTACCTTTCCCCCACCCCGTGTCCTCAAGTCCATTCTCTAGTAGGTCTGCGTCTTTATTCCCATCTTGCCCCTAGGTTCTTCATGACCATTTTTATTTTTTTAATTCCGTATATATGTGTTAGCATATGGTATTTGTTTTTCTCTTTCTGACTTACTTCACTCTGTGTGACAGACTCAAGGTCCATCCACCTCACTACAAATAACTCAATTTCGTTCCTTTTCATGGCTGAGTAATATTCCATTGTATATATGTGCCACCTCTTCTTTATCCATTCATCTGTTGATGGACACTTAGGTTGCTTCTATGTCCTGGCTGTTGTAAATAGAGCTGCACTGAACATTGTGGTACATGACTCTTTTTGAATTATGGTTTTCTCAGGGTATATGCCCAGTAGTGGGATTGCTGGGTCGTATGGTAGTTCTATTTTTAGTTTTTTAAGGAACCTCCATACTGTTCTCCATAGTGGCTGTATCAATTTACATTCCCACCAACAGTGCAAGAGTGTTCCCTTTTCTCCACACCCTCTCCAGCATTTATTGTTTGTAGATTTTTTGATGGTGGCCATTCTGACCGGTGTGAGATGATATCTCATTGTAGTTTTGATTTGCATTTCTCTAATGATTAATGATGTTGAGCATTCTTCCATGTGTTTGTTGGCACTCTATATATCTTCTTTGGAGAAATGTCTATTTAGGTCTTCTGCCCATTTTTGGATTGGGTTGTTTGTTTTTTTAATATTGAGCTGCATGAGCTGCTTGTAAATTTTGGAGATTAATCCTTTGTCAGTTGCTTCATTTGCAAATATTTTCTCCCATTCTGAGGGTTGTCTTTTCATCTTGTTTATGGTCTCCTTTGCTATGCAAAAGCTTTTAAGTTTCATTAGTTCCCATTTGTTTATTTTTGTTCTTACTTCCCTTTTTCTAGGAGGTGGGTCAAAGAAGATCTTTCTGTGATTTATGTCATAGAGTGTTCTGCCTATGTTTTCCTCTAAGAGTTTTATAGTGTCTGGCCTTACATTTAGGTCTTTAATCCATTTTGAGTTTATTTTTGTATATGGTGTTAGGGAGTGTTCTATTTCATTCTTTTACATGTAGCTGTTCAGTTTTCCCAGCAACACTTACTGAAGAGACTATCTTTTCTCCACTGTATATTCTTGCCTCCTTTATCAAAGATAAGGCGACCATATATGTGTGGGTTTATCTCTGGGCTTTCTATCCTGATCTATTGATCTATGTTTCTGTTTTTGTGCCAGTACCATACTGTCTTGATTACTGTAGTTTTGTAGTATAGTTTGAAGTCAGGGAGCCTGATTCCTCTAGCTCTGTTTTTCTTTCTCAAGATTGCTTTGGCTATTCGGTGTCTTTTGCGTTTCCATACAAATTGTGAAATTTTTTGTTCTAGTTCTGTGAAAAATGCCATTGGTAGTTTGATAGGGATTGCATTGAATCTGTAGATTGCTTTGGGTAGTATAGTCATTTTCACAATGTTGATTCTTCCAATCCAAGAACATGGTATATCTCTCCATCTGTTCATATCATCTTTAATTTCCTTCATGAGTGTGATAGTTTTCCGCATACAGGTCTTTTGTCTCCTTAGGTCAGTTTATTCCTAGATATTTTCTTCTTTTTGTTGCAGTGGTTAATGGGAGTGTTTTCTTAATTTCACTTTCAGATTTTTCACCATTAGTGTATAGGAATGCAAGAGATTTCTGTGCATTAATTTTGTATCCTGCAACTTTACCAAATTCATTGATTAGCTCTAGTAGATTTCTGGTAGCATATTTAGGATTCTCTATGTATAGTATCATGTCATCTGCAAACAGTGACAGCTTTACTTCCTCTTTTCAAATCTGGATTCCTTTTATTTCTCTTTCTTCTCTGATCGCTGTGGCTATAACTTCTAAAACTATTTTGAATAATAGTGGTGAGAGTGGGCAACCTTGTGTTGATCCTGATCTTAGTGGAAATGATTTCAGTTTTTCACCATTGGGGGTGATGTTGGCTGTGGGTTTGTCATATATGGCCTTTATTATGTTGAGGAAGATTCCCTCTATGCCTACTTTCTGGAGGGTTTTTATCATAAATGGGTGTTGAATTTTGTCGAAAGCTTTCTGTGCATCTATTGAGATGATCATATGGTTTTTCTCCTTCAGTTTGTTAATATGGTGTATCACATTGAATGATTTGCATATATTGAAGAATCCTTGCATTCCTGGGTTAAACCCCACTTGATCATGGTGTATGATTCTTTTAATGTGCTGCTCGATGCTGTTTGCTAGTATTTTGTTTAGGATTTTTGCATCTATGTTCATCAGTGATATTGGCCTGTAATTTTCTTTCTTTGTGACATATTTGTCTCATTTTGGTTTCAGGGTGATGGTGGCCTCCTAGAATGACTTGGGAGTGTTCCACCCTCTGCTGTATTTTGGAAGAGTTTGAGAAGGATAGATGTTAGCTCTTCTCTAAATGTTTGATGGAATTCGCCTGTGAAGCCATCTGATCCCAGGCTTTTGTTTGTTGGAAGATCTTAAATCACAGTTTCAATTTCAGTGCTTGTGATTGGTCTGTTCATATTTTCTATTTCTTCCCGGTTCAGTCTCGGAAGGCTGTGCATTTCTAAGAATTTGTCCATTTCTTCCAGGTTGTCCATTTTATTGGCATAGAGTTGCTTGTAGTCATCTCTCATGACCCTTTGTATTTCTGCAGCGTCAGTTGTTATTTCTCCTTTTTCATTTCTAATTCTATTGATTTGAGTCTTCTCCCTTTTTTTTCTTGATGAGTCTGGCTAGCGGTTTATCAGTTTTATCTTCTCAAAGAACCAGCTTTTAGTTTTATTGATTTTTGGAATCGTTTCCTTCATTTCTTTTTCATTTATTTCTGATCTGATCTTTATGATTTCTTTCCTTCTGCTAACTTTGGGGTTTTTTGGTTCTTCTTTCTCTAATTGCTTTACGTGTAAGGTGAGGTTGTTTATTTGAGATGTTTCTGTTTTCTTAAGGTAGGATTGCATTGCTATAAACTTCCCTCTTAGAACTGCTTTTGCTGCATTCCATACGTTTTGGGTCGTCATATTTTCATTATCATTTGTTTCTAGGTATTTTTTGATTTCCTGTTTGATTTCTTCAGTGATCTGTTGGTTATTAAGTAGTGTATTGTGTAGCCTCCATGTGTTTGTATTTTTTACAGAGTTTTTCCTGTAATTGATATCTAGTCTCATAGTGTTGTGATCAGAAAAGATACTTGATATGATTTCAGTTTTCTTAAATTTACCAAAACTTGATCTGTGACCAAGGATATGATCTATCCTGGAGAGTGTTCCATGAGAACTTGAGAAGAATGTGTAGTCTGTTGTTTTTGGATGGAATGTCCTATAAATATCAATTAAGTCCATCTTGTTTAATGTATCATTTAAAGCTTGTGTTTCCTTATGTAATTTCATTTTGGATGATCTGTCCATTGGTGAAATCGGGGTGTTAAAGTCCCCTACTATGAATGTGTTACTGTCGATTTCCCCTTTTATGGCTGTTAGCATTTGCCTTATGTATTGATGTCCTCCTATGTTGGGTGCATAAATATTTACAATTGTTATATCTTCATCTTGGATGGATCCCTTGATCATTATATAGTGTCCTTCTGTGTCTCTTTTAGTAGTCTTTGTTTTAAAGTCCATTTTGTCTGATATGAGAATTGCTTCTCCAGCATTCTTTAGATTTCCATTTGCATGGAATATCCTTTTCCATCCACTCACTTTCACTCTGTATGTGTCCCTATTTCTGAAGTGGGTCTCTTGTAGACAGCATATATATGGGTCTTGTTTTTGTATCCATTCAGCCAGTCTATGTCTTTTGGTTGGAGCATTTAATCCATTTACATTTAAGGTAGTTATTGATATGTGTTCCTATTACCATTTTCTTAATTGTTTTGGGTTTGTTATTGTAGGTCTTATCCTTATCTTGTGTTTCCTTCCTAGAGGAGTTCCTTTAGCATTTGCTGTAAAGCTGGTTTGGTGGTGCTGAATTCTCTTAGCTTTTGTTTGTCTGTTAAGGTTTTAATTTCTCCGTCAAATCTGAATGAGATCCTTGCTGGGTAGAGTAACCTTGGTTGTAGATTTTTCTCCTTCATCACTTTAAATATGTCCTGCCACTCCCTTCTGGCTTGCAGAGTTTCTGCTGAAAGATCAGCTGTTAACCTTATGGGGATTCCCTGTGGGTTATTTGTTGTTTTTCCCTTGCTGCTTTTAATATTTTTTCTTTTTATTTAATTTTTGATAGTTTGATTAATCTGTGTCTTGACATGTTTCTCCTTGGATTTATCCTGTATGGGACTTTTGTGTTTCCTGGACTTTATTAACTATTTCCTTTCCCATATTAGGGAAGTTTTCAACTATAATCTCTTGAAATATTTTCTCAGTCTCTTTCTTTTTCTCTTCTTCTTCTGGGACGCCTATAATTTGGATGTTGGTGCATTTAATGTTGTCCCAGAGGTCTCTGAGACTGTCCTCAGTTCTTTTCATTCTTTTTTCTTTATTCTGCTCTGCAGTAGTTATTTCCACTATTTCATCTTCCAGGTCACTTATCCATTCCTCTGCCTCAGTTATTCTGCTATTGATTCCTTCTAGAGAATTTTTAATTTCATTTATTGTGTTGTTCATCACTGTTTGTTTGCTCTTTAATTCTTCTAGGTCCTTGTTAAACGTTTTTTGTATTTTCTCCATTGTATTTCCAAGATTTTGGATCATCTTTACTATCATTATTCTGATTTCATTTTCAGGTAGACTCCCTATTTCCTCTTCATTTATTAGGTTTGGTGGGTTTTTGACTTGCTTCTTCATTTGCTTTGAGTTTCTCTGCCTTCCGTTTTTCCTTAACTTACTGTGTTTGGGGTCTCCTTTTTGCAGGCTGTAGGTTCGTAGTTCCCGTTGTTTTTAGTGTCTTTCCCGAGTGTCTAAGGTTGGTTCAGTGGGTTGTGTAGGCTTCCTGGTGGAGGGGACTAGTGACTGAGTTCTGGTGGATGTAGCTGGATCTTGTCTTTCTGGTGGGCAGGTCCACATCTGGTGGTGTGTTTTGGGGTGTTTGTGGCCTTATGATTTTAGGCAGCCTCTCTGCTAATGGATGGGGTGTGTTCCTGTCTTGCTAGTTGTTTGGCATAGGGTGTCTAGCACTGTAGCTTGCTGGTTGTTGAGTGGAGCTTGGTCTTGGCGTTGAGATGGAGATCTCTGGGAGATTTTCGCTGTTTGATATTACGTGGAACTGGGAGGTCTCTTGTGGACCAGTGTCCTGAACTTGGCTCTCCCACCACAGAGGCACAGGCCTGACGCCTGGCTGCCGCACCAATAGCCTGTCATCCACACGGCTCAGAATAAAAGGGAGAAAAGAAAGAAAGAAAGAAAGAAGAATATAAAATAAAATTATTAACATAAAAAATAGTTATTTTTTAAAAATTTAAGTAATAAAAAAAAGAAAGAAAGAAAGAAGAGAGCAACCAAACCAAAAAACAAATCCACCAATAACAAGTGCTAAAAAGTATACTAAAAAAACTCCAAAAACACAAACAAAAAAAACGGACAGACAGAACCCTAGGACAAATGGTAGAAGGAAAGCTATACAGACAAAATCACACACAGAAGCATACACATACACACTCACAAAAAGAGGAAAAGGGGAAAAAATAATAAATCTTGATCTCAAAGTCCCCCTCCTCAATTTGGGATGATTCATTGTCTATTCAGGTATTCCACAGATGCAGGGTACGTCAAGTTGATTGTGGAGATTTAATCCGCTGCTCCTGAGGCTGCTGGGAGGGATTTCCCTTTCTCTTCGTTTGCATAGCTGCTGCGGTTTAGCTTTTGGATTTGGACCTGCCTCTGCATGTAGGTCGCCTGAGGGCGTCTGTTCCCCGCCCCGCCCCCGCTCCCCGGACAGGACGGAGTTAAAGCAGTAGCTGATTCGGGGGCTCTGGCTCACTCAGGCCAGGGGGAGGGAGGGGTACGGAATGCGGGGGAGCCTGCGTCGGCAGAGGCCAGCGTGACGTTTCAGCAGCCTGAGGCGCGCCATGCGTTCTCCCGGGGAAGTTGTCCCTGGATCCCGGGACCCCAGCAGTGGCGGGCTGCCTAGGCTTCCGGGCGGGGAGTTGTGGATAGTGACCTATGCTTGCGCACAGGCTTCTTGGTGGCTGCAGCAGCAGCCTTAGCATCTCATGCCTGTCTCTGGGGTCCGCGCTGATAACCGTGGCTCGCGCGCGTCTCCGAAGCTCGTTTAGGTGGTGCTCTTAATCCCCCCTCCTAGCGCACCCCGAAACAATGGTCTCTTGACTCTTAGGCAGTTCCAGACTTTTTCCCGGACTCCCTCCCGTCTAGCTGTGGCGCACTAGCCCCCTTCAGGCTGTGTTCACATAGCCAACTCCAGTCCTCTCCCTGGGATCCGAACTACAAAGCCGGAGCCTCAGCTCCCAGCCCCCACCTGTCCCGGCGGGTGAGCAGACAAGCCTCTTGGGCTGGTGAGTGCTGGTCGGCACCGATCCTCTGCGCAGGAATCTCTCCGCTTTGCCCTCCGCACCCCTGTTGCTGCGCTCTCTTCCGTGGCTCTGAAGCTCCCCACCTCTGCCACCCACTGTATCTGCCCGCGAAGGGGCTTCCTAGTGTGTGGAAACCTTTCCTCCTTCACACCTCTCTCCCACTGGTGCAGGTCTCATCCCTATTCTTTTGTCTGGTTTTTCTTTTTCTTTTGCCCTACCCAGGTACGTGGGGAGTTTCTTGCCTTTTGGGAGGTCTGAGGTCTTCTGCCAGTGTTCAGTAGGTGTTCTGTAGGAGTTGTTCCACATGTAGATGTATTTCTGATGTATTTGTGGGGAGGTAGGTGATCTCCACGTCTTACTCTTCCACCATCTTGAAGCTCCTCCAAAGCATGTGTTTTCTAACATGTACTGAGATAGAAGCCAAGTCATCATCTTTCTTATTTGTTTTCCTTGGGGCAATTTCCTCTTAGGTTATGGATATTTTGATTGCTGTTTACTGTGATTGTCTATATGTGACTTTAGCTGCAGTTCCCAACTCAGGAGGGATCTTTGGGCATCAGTTATATGACTTTTCAGTGTATATTGTGGTCCAGAAGACAAAGAAGTACCTGCCTAGGGCCTAAAAGCCTGGACACTGGGTTCGTTTGTTTTCACTTGAACTGTGATGGAATGGAGTATTTTGATTTGGCATTGAAAGAAAGGTTGTTTTTTTCTTTGAAGAACCAGAGCATTACAATGGGAAGTTTATGCATGGGTTTATACGATAATGAGCACAGGCACATGTATAACAAATTCCAACATGTGTTTTACTGTTGTACTATTCTTTTAATCAACAATTCCATGTCATTGGGAAATGGTAAATATTTTTAATCTATGGTTTGCAAGAGACAAGGCTCTGACATAGTTCTGGTTCTTTTAAGCTACAGTCTCTTCTTGAGTTTTGTGCGTAATCTTTCTGGACAGGACACGTGACTCTCCTTCACATTTGGGCAGGAACAGACCTCTTATGAGGCACCACCGCAAGTCCATGTGCCACCTTAGTGTGGATTAGGAAAAGTAGCTTCTTCCTCAAGACACATACTTTCTCTCTGACAGAATATTGTCTTGATAGAGCAAAATGCTTTGCTGCCACCTGCTAGAACATTGTAATAATAACTCAGTCAACTATATGAAAAATGGCCTCTAGGGTTGTGCAGTATACAGCTTGCACAACTACATGTAAAGGTCCTTCAAAAGCACAAAGGCAGGGAACAGAAATGTAAGGGTCACTCTCTGTAAAGACACAGGCATTGACACACACAAATCTGTGTCCTGTAGATGTGTCAGAGGGCAGAAACAAGATGGAAACCCGGAAGCTGGGTCTCAATATTATGAGATAGGCAGAAAATGAGAGCTAAGTGTGACACCAATATGGGGACCTGGGAAGTTGGGGCTGCCAAGAGCTGGGACTTAGGTGATATTGAAATATGCATGTATGCAGAAATTTCGGACAGGGAATGTAGGTATTTGAGGCAGCTTTTTACAGAATCATAATGCCAGTTTGCATAGCAGTATATAGTTAATTTAAAGTAACAAGAATAGGGCAGATATCAGTCATGTCCTCGGTAGTAATAATAATAATATTAGCTGACATTTGTGCAGTGCTTCAGCATTTATAAGACTTTTTAATGTTTTTAATGCACATCTCATTTTGATATTTTCATGTACCTTTTAAGGCAGGGGAACTGTTATTTATCCCAATTTTATAAATAAGGATTAATAAGTTTACATGACCAGTTTAAGGTCATATGTTTGACAAAGATAGGTTTTTAAATCAAATTCTTCTGAGTCCATGATATTTTTTATTATACTGTGATTTCTTTTTTCTGATAAAGTTCCACCAAAGCATGCTGGTTACACTGTTCCATAGACTTCCATTGCAAGGAATCAAATTTATTTCCCTTTATTTCTGGACACAAAATACAGACCCCATTCCCAGCCAGATTACTAAATGGGAGAAACTGATATTGGCCACTTCCAGGCCTGGCCCACAATGCAGTGCTTTTCTCCTCCTCTCTTACCCTCTTCATGTCAACACCCCTGGCAGCTTTAGAAACCACGTATTGCAGATGGGAAAGCCTCCCTCAACTTGAGTCTTTGCATACTTACATGGAAAAGAGCCCTTCCTCTTCTAAGAGATAAACTTCTATTGAATTTATTAGTAAGAAATAAACTTCTATTAAGCCACTGAGCTTTGGGGTTTTATCTATTTCTTACAGCAGCTAGTATTATCCTAATAAGGTACTCTCTTTACATTATTTACATTTAGCCTCTACTGTGTAAGCATTTCTCTCTTAGTTGCTTATCTGTGACTGAGGTTATTTAGGGTAGGTGCCTACCTTTTTCCTCAAGACTGCTTTTATACCCTTAATTCCACTTTCTCTCTAGTCCTTTGAAGCACATGGAATTAGGCTGTATTGCTTTGCCCCCCAACCTCCCCCCGCTTTTTTTTTTTTACAGTGATCTACTTTATTCTCCATCACTTGCCCCATGCATTAAGGATTTTAGTCATTAGTTTACTCAATTTCTCACATCACTATTTCTGTCTGTTGTTTGACCACCTCTTCTTACTTTTCCAGTTCACTTACTCTAGGGTAAGTAAGTAAGTAGAGAATGATTCTGCTCCAGTAATTCTTGGACACCATTAGGAACCCCAGTCCATTGACCTTCCTGCCATCTCACTGGCAAATATCCATCTTTACCTGGTTAAGATTTCTCAGTCTGTTGTTAAATAGTTTCCATGTACACACATTCAGCTCCCTTGCCCCACTCCTTCTGTTTTTGCCTGGCAAAATTCCAACCCTCAGTAAATTCAGCTTTCTTCCTATTTCACTCCGGCATCAGCACAACTGAACATAGGTAGAAAAAATGCAACAGTGCTTACTGGTCTAACTTTAAATTTATGCCCACAAACCTCAACTGAACTTGGTGTCTGACCCTTCTCTACTTTCCACATACTTTTTTCCCCCCAGGGATTCCATCTAGTGCTATGGCTTTAAAGATGTCATATGTGATTGACTCCCAAGTGTATATACCCTTGGTCTGTTACAACAACTCACCTCTGCTCTTGTAGTATGAAAGCAGTCACAGGCAATACATAAATGAACACATACAGCTATGTTCCAATAAAGCTTTATTTACAAAAACGGGTGGTAGGTCACATTTGACTTAACAGGCGCAGACTGCCAACCCGATTTAAATCATTATTGTTGTATGGCCTGGATTAAATGAATGACCAAACAAGTGAATGGACCAGTGAATGAATGACAACCTCTTTGGCAGCAGCCAGCCTTCTCCTGCTTTGGTCCCCTTAGTTCTGTCATGAATATTCATGAGACTGCTAGAAAATCACATCACTGCATGTGGGAAAAACACCACAATCACTCTTTAGGGCTGAGTGAGGAGCACATGGGGACAAACCTTACAAGTGTAGTGTTTTGCTCCCAAGATGGGTCAGATGAGCAATGTCCTTAGCTCCCTGAGACTCTACTTGGATGGCTAAGGGATCTAAATTATAACTGTCTGTTTAGGGAAACTGTCCCCTCCCGGATGAAGTCCTAACATTTCTCACCAGGACCTTCACGATCTGTCCTGTTTTTACTTGTCCAGTGTCATTATTTTCTCGCCTTTCCCCCCCCACGTACATGGGAGAGCTTGCAGGTCTGGGGACATGCAGGCTGTCTCTCACTTTTAGGTCCGTGTACATCCTATCCTTTCTGCCTGGAAAACTCGTAACCACCTCCCTTCAATGGCCAGGCTCACCATAATTTGTTCTTTAGGACTCTGCCTGGATGCTATTTTTCTTCTGGAAATTGTTCTAAACACTCCATGACAAGTGGTTGTCCTTGCCCTGTGTCCAATAATCTCTTGCTTGTTCCAGTAGTAGCTTTTATCACTTTGCATAGCAATCTCTCTTTTGCTAGCCTGTCTCCCTAATACTGTGAGTGTATTGAGGGTGGGCGCTATCTTGTGCTCATTAAGTCCAGCACATTATACAGTGCCTGGCATGGAGCAGTCCCTCAGTAAATATTTATTGAATGAATGATTGACTACGTGATAAACCTCAGATTTTTTGTAGGAGTGGCTGATGTTCCGTAAACCTTGATATCTCAGGTGGGAGGAGGGATGCCCTCTCGTCCTAGCTCAGCAGACTGGGTAAATGACTACGTCTACTTCTAGCTGGGAAGTATAAGTATAGCACGTGTCTCTCAAGAGTTTTAACCGCCTGGAAAAGCAGGTTTCTTGGAAATAAGGTTGGGTGGCTGGCTGTAGTCCTAGAGGTATATAAAGTCAGTGGCTATGTGTATGTAGAAAAAGCTTGACCATGGAGTCAGACTAATTTAAGTTCATGTATCATTTTTTTCCACTTTTTAGGTTTTCTGAGGTTCAATTTCCTGATCTGTAAAACAGGGATAACAATTTATGTCCTGTAAGATTTCAGCAGTATGGGAAAGGGGTTAAAGATAATATACGTATTACAATGTCATCTGGTAGGTCCTAATCACAATTGGTAGCTTCAGCCATTGAGTCTTATTGTAACCCTTTGATCACCACATTAGGGAACCCCAGTGTCAGGATTGCTTACAAAAAATGAAGAGACTGTCTTGAGTCAATTTCATGACACCACCAACATTTACTTCAGATGGGGATTGTCTGCACTGTTGGATTTTCTGTCCCTGGTAAGGTTGAGGCAAACATACAAGGCTCTAAAGTTCTCATAAGTATATTTTATTATTTTTTTAATTAATTTATTTATTTATTTATTGGGCTGCGTTGGGTCTTCATCGCTGCTCTTTCTCTAGTTGTGGCGAGTGGGGGCTACTCTTCGTTGCAGTGCGTGGGCTTCTCATTGCGGTGGCTTCTCTTGTTGTGGAGCACGGGCTCTAGGCACGCGGGCTCAGCAGTTGTGGCACGCGTGCTCTAGAGCGCAGGCTCAGTAGCTGTGGCACACAGGCTTAGTTGTTCTGCGGCATGTGGGATCTTCCCGAACCAGGGCTCGAACCTGTGTCCCCTGCATTGGCAGGCGGATTCTTAACCACTGTGCCACCAGGGAAGTCCCCCGTAAGTATATTTTAATATGTAAGTCTTGGCTACTTGAAAACAAAGCGTGTGAACCCACGCATGTGCTCATGTGCGTGCACGCACACGCACACACCCAAGAATTTCTCCATTTAATTTGTTTTACCTTCATTTGCCATTGTTTAGGAATGTGTTAGAGACATGAGAGCCTGATTACTAAGTCATATAATATTTTTCTTCAAAACAACAGCACTGAGATAAGTGCTGGTGTTACTTCCAGCTTCTCCTTGCTGATATTAAAATTTACCCAGGAGGTGGTCAGTTGGCAGAAGAGCTCACCACTTGCAAGGAGAGTGTTGGAGCAAGAGCATTCCTTTTCTGGTGGATATCTGTGAGGCTAGGGAGGAAAGCTTTTCAGGTGTTTTCCATGGCTGCCAATTCCCCTAATGTCTTGGGTGCCACAAGTGGATTTTCCTCTGCCAGCACATTTAGTTTACAAGATGATCCTTGCACAAAACACTGCAGTTACATTTATGAGAACATATGTAAAATTAAACCACTGACCCAGGAGTCAAATAAAACTTCCCATCAGTTAGTGAGCTTGTTCTTAGCTTTTATTAAAGCAAATGAGCCCTTTGTCCCTTAATTTTCCAAATAAATGCTCTTGCAACAAATAGGAGGTTTATGGGTTCAGAAGGGGATGCGAGCAACAGAAGTGTGGCTGCCCAGGGAGATCAAAGACTTCCCTCTGCTTATTGGACACAGCTTAGGGCTCTTGTGTCTCGTTCTACTAACACAGGTCTGGCATCTGTGGCAGCTCCTTGAGACATTCCTTGGTAAATCAGAACCCTAGATAAGTTGGACATAAGGTCTCACGATGACTTGGACTTCACTCAGGCAGGCCTCAGGTAGAACCTGCTCCATATGGTGACTTATGTTAAGCAGATAAAATGCCTTATTTGGCACCAGCAGGAGCCTCCGTGTTTCTTCATGGGCAGCGTAAATAAAGAACACATATGTCAGCCTACCCGCTATCATCTGCAATGCTGTCGGGAAGAGAGAATGGGAATAGAAAATAAATAGAACGCATTTAATAGGCTATCCTGTCCACCAACCACACTTTTCACAGAACTTCTAGCACATGGAAAAATCTTGTGATTTTACCATTCTGGTCATCTTTGGAGAGTTTCTGTGTTTGTTATCATCATTATTATCAATCATCTAATGAGCTACTTGCAGGACACTGTGGCAGGAGCTAAGGAGGATACCAAGCAAGAAGTATGAGACATAATACTTGCTGGGGATGATATGTCCACGTGCTAGTGGTCAGAGCTGGCTGGGGGTAGCCTTCTGGGAGGTGGGAGTGGGACAGGGAGCTCACTGGGCCCTTGAACTCAGATAATTTGGGACTTTGAAACATACGTCCAGGAATCCTTTTTCTATAGGACATGCAAATCTTTTCAGAATACTGGCTGGGGAAAATTGTGGGGGGGTGCTTTGGCCCTGGTAAGTCAGCTCCCCAACCCTTGATTATTTCCAAGGCTGGTGAATGAAAACCAAAGTGAAAATATATCTACAGTATAAGGCAGGATATCACGTGTGCATAGCGGTGCCCACGTGCAGCACCCCGTAGGAACTTAGATTCTTCTATTTGCTTTTGGCTTTTGAAAATTTATGCCTGTTGTCCTATATATGTCCTGTGGCAAGCCATGCTTTGATCTTGAGTCCTTATCAAGTTGTCTCAGGCCTTCTTTTCCTGTATTTAATTTTCTTTAACATTTCCTACAGCTCTCACAGGAAGGTGGAGACATTCAGATGCCTTTTATAGCAGGGAACTAATGTGCTCAGGTATGATGGGAGCACTTTTTCCAGGTTTTCTCCCATAGACCTAACTCTGAACCGACAACTTCCTCATTTGTGTTTTCATTCTTTCTCCCTCAGCACTTCGTATAATACTTTGTTGCACGTATGAGCTTAAACTTCTGTCTACTAGATTATAAGCTTCTTGAGGGCAGGAACCGCATCTCTTCACTTCTGTATACCCAATGCCTAGCACAGTATCTAGTAAGGGACCCTCCCCCCACCATTCAATATCCGTGAATGAGAATTTAGGAAGCCTTCCCAGATTGTGGGAAAGGACTCATCTGAACCTCACCCTCCCTGATTATTCTTGACAAGTGATTATTTCTACATTACGACAGGCAATTCAATATCAGCATAAACTGAGGGAACAAGGAATGTAGTGACTCTAAAATCATTATTATACGGTCTCGGAGTACATTGGTGGTAGCATTGCTTTACTTTCATAGTAAGCTAGGTTATTATTCATTAATGTCTGTCTCCAGCATGCATTTCAATTAATGGAAGGGAAAGCAACTCTCGGGTGTGTTGGATGAGGGACTAATGACTGTTGTTAACATTTCAATTGGAGAGTTTACATGTGGTTGAAAATCTATACTATGTACACCTTGATAGAATATATGTTTATTATTTTCAGTATTCTTCGACTGCCTACTGTGTGCTAAATACTCTCTTGGCAGGCTGTTTCCTGAATGAGTTCATAATTTACTTCAGAGATTTGGCTATGGATGTAATTTAATGTGATTGGACAGAAAAATGACTTCATCAATCAAATTGATATATTTGTAAATTAAAATATATGAACCGGGATTTATGCTCCTACAGTACATTTATTATAATAAATATTAGAAGTCTAGTGCTCGCTTTGTCAGCACATATACTGAGATTGGAATATATTTTACACTGAAGATTAGCATGGCCCTTGTGCAAGGATGACATGCAAATTTGTGAAGCAGTCCATATTTTTAAAAAATATATTAGAAGTCTACATCTAGGCTACATTAAATTAATGAATATTTTAATAAGAGAAAAGGTCATTTAAAATATTTACTTTCAAGTCAGAAAGAGAAAAACAAATACCATATGCTAACACATATATATGGAATCTCAAAAAAAAAAAAGGTTCTGAAGAACCTAAGGGCAGGACAGGAATAAAGATGCAGACATAGAGACTGGACTTGAGGACACAAGGAGGGGGAAGGGTAAGCTGGGACGAAGTGAGAGAATGGCATGGACATATATACACTACCAAATGTAAAATAGATAGCTAGTGGGGGAAAAAAAATCACTTTCAAGTTATTTAGCTTATAAGATTTGTCCTAAATCTACTCATAATTTGAGAACATATGTGTAGGCTGTGTTTTCTTTGGAATTTGACTGTTGTGTAAAATGATTATCTAGTAATTGAAATAGTGCAGAACTTCCTTTACTTTGAAGTGCACGTATGTTTGGGCACATTTCTGCTGAGGTAGTACAGAGTGATCATTTTCTTTGCTTTTCTTGTATTAATACTGCAGAAACTTTTTCAATAAGAGAAGCTGGTTGCAATTTCAGCTGTAAAATAGGGAAAGAAGAACTTTCTGAGCAAAACAAAGTTCTCTTCTATTTAGTTGACCAGAAGGAGGCTCCCTCCCACCTCACTGTATAAAGTTAGACTAAAAACTTCTAAACTTACTTCTTCCTAGGTGGTTCTAATATTTCCCAAGCCATCTCTATCACTGGTGGTGGCAGGGACAGCGCCCTGAAATTTTCCCTGGAGGAACAGAATTTAACTTTGTATCATGGATAAGAAGTGAGTATAAAGTGTCCTTTCCTTCCACCAGCTCAGTCATATATTTCTCTTCTAGTTGAATAACAATTAATAAAAATGTTAGGCTAAAACTCTCCTCACTAACTTGGGCTATCTCAGCATTCCTTAGCTTAATTCTTATGGCTTTGTTTTTCAAGATTGTCCTTAAATATCCAATACAGTATTTAAAAAATTAATATTTTGAGATGAATCAGTAGGTGTTTGGATTTTTGAAAGTGTAGTTATTGCCTCTACCTACCTATCCCTCTTTGTATGTAAGAGACATTCTATGTATCTATAAGTAAGAGGCATTTCTGATGTTTATGACATAGGATAACCACATTCACCCCAGATGCTCTAATTACATTGCTTTTATCAATAAAGAAGCCATTAGTAGATTCAGAATACTGAACAAAAGGTCCAAAATCCTTGGAGAGTAAAGAGGGGTGTGAAGATGCAACCATCGGTACATAGTCCACCATATGATGTCGTGAGATCATTTTTAATCAGTTGGTTTTTGAGTTGTCATGGAGGGCAGTTTATGAGGTTACTGCAAAAAAAAGGATTGTCGCTCTTCTGAGAAGCCTTGGCCTTTAACGATGGAGCAGAGCTGGTTATGAAATACCCAACTGTGACTAATTTTGGAGGAGTAACATCTCACATAAACTGTCTCCTGGAGATGCTGTCGGAGCCAGCGAACAGAATGATGAGTTTGTCTGCGCTAATTGTGCCTTTGAGGGCTTATTCCTAGACAGCACAGACTAGATCAGTGCTGAATTTCTAACTTCTCTTTGCTGTGAAGATTCTGGTTGCTGAGAACTGTGGTAGGCAGAATAATGACCCTGAAGACGTCTGTGCCCTAATCTCTGGAACCTGTGAATATGTTATGTTACATGGCAAAAAGAGCTTTGCAGAGGTAATTCAGGTTATAGATATTAAGAGAGGGAGATGATCATGGGTGGACCCAGTCTAATCACATGATCCCTTAAAAGCAGAGAACTTTCTCCAGCTAGAGGAAGATGCAGCAGAAGGAAAAGCCAGAGAATGCCAAGTGTGAGAAGGATTCTATGTACTGTCAGTCATTCTGAGATCCAAGGGGTCACATGTGAGGACTGAAGAGCTAAGGACCACCCCTGGTTGACAGCCTGTAGGGAAATGGGGACCTTAGTCTTACAACCCCAAGGAACTGAACCCGGCCAACAACAAGAATGAGCTCGGAACTGGATTCTTCTCCAGACCTCTAGGTAAGGAGTGCAGCCCTGCCAACACCTTGATTTTAGCTTGGCAAACCCCATGTGAGACTTACGCCCTACAGAAACTGAGATAATAAAGTTGTGTTGCGCAAAGTCACCAAGTCTGTGGTACTTTGTTACAGTAGCAACAGAAAACTAAATCAGAAAATATTTGGAACTTAGCACCTTTTTGTTAATTATCCCTTAGTAAATTTTGTATCCTACATGGACATTGACTTGCAGAATGGGACATTGACTCCCAGTTGTACACTTGGTCTCAGGCATCTGTGGACCCATCTACACACATTCATTTCAAGAACAAGTTCATGAGGATTCAGAATCATACCAGTTAAAAAAAGGAAGAAAGAATCATACCAGTTCACTTAGGACGCTATTATATCTGCAGTCCCTGTTGTATGACATATTCTTGCCTTTAAATAGAGGATTCAAAATAAACAATGAAAGTATAATGATTGAATGACTTTGACTGTGTCATTTTATGTGATGACTTGGAGTTTTATCTGTGTTTAAAATTTAAAACAGTAAAGCAAGAGGAAAAAAAATAAAGAAAATATTTGGAAGGCAACGGTATTTGTGTTGGATTGTTACTTTGTAGTGGACTGTTAAAATGAATCATGCCTCCATGAATTGAGTCCAGTGACTCTGGGCTTTAGCCACAGGATATTAACAAAGGGAATAATAACAGAGGCTTGACAAACGTATTTGTTTCCTATTGATTTTTTAACAAATTACACAAATTTACTGGCTTAAAACAGACTTACTATCTTATAATTTTGTAGGTCAGAAGTCTCACTGAGCCAAAAATCAAGGTGTCAGCAGGACCACATTCCTTCTGGAGGCTCTAGGGGAGAATCGATTTCCTTGCCTTGTCCAGCACTAGAGGCCCCCTGCATTCCTTGGCTTGTGGCCCCTTCCTCCATTTTCAAAGCCATCAGTATAACATTATCAAATTTCCCTTACTCTTGCCTCCTTCTTATAAGGACTCTTGTGATTACATTAGGACCATATGGATAACCCAGGCTAATCTTCCATCTCACCTTAACTTAATCACATCTGCGCAGTCTCTTTTGCCATGTAAGATAACATATTCACAGTTTTTGAGGATTAGAACGTGGGTATCTTTGTACAGGGCATTATACTACCTACCCCCAAAGTTTTGCATGGCGGGTTTCTATTCTTGGAATGCTCGCTCTTTGAATTCCCTTTCCTGAAACACAATTTCTATACTGTGAGGAAGTCTAAGCAAACATGTAGAGAGGCCTCCATAGAGAAGAATCAAGGCCTCTGGCCAACACTCCTATCTGAGCTCCCAGCAAGCAGCCAGCAGCAACTCCCTGCCATGTGAGCAAGGCCACTGTAGACCTTCCAGCTGACCCAGTGCCCCAGCCATCCCCACAGCGGCAGAACTGCCTGGTCAGCACACAGAATCATGAAAGATAATGAACGGTGGTTGCTCTTTTAAGCTCCTAAAGTTTGGGGGTGGTGTGTTATGTAGCAGTGGATAATTGAAATAATGTTGTGGTCTCTTTTATAAACTACCTAACTACCTGAAATTGAAGGATTCTGATTTGAGGAAGATGTGTTCTTCTATCTATTCAGATGAAAGAGATGACATAGGTCAAAATACATAAAGTCCGTAGAGCAGTGCCTGGCACATAGCAGGTGCTGTAAAATTATAATTAGCTTTTCCCAAGCAGTCTTTCTGTTGTAGACATTTCTACCTGCCTCCCTATTAAAAGAGAAGATTTCTTTCTGTTGGAGGTGTATTTGATTTACATATAACAAAATATAGTGTGTTATCTGATCATTTTGCTTGGTGCTCCGTAATTTAAAGTCATAAAGTCTTAACCTGAACAATGTCTATATTTGTTCCAAAAATACTGTTTCTCAGAAAATACATCATAACTAAATTTTGTAATATGAAGTAGAGTCTTGCAGTTTATATTGTTTAATTGCACTGTCACATGAGATTTTTAGCATTTTTCTTAGTTTGTTCAATTGCTGTAAATGACTTCTGAAAGTAATATAATTATAACTTGTAATGGTAAATGCATTCATAGAATTCATGGAGCAAGCTGAATATGAAACTGTTCATTTGGAGCCAAGTTGATTACCGTTTGAAAACAATTAATGGAGTTGCTGATTGGAATACATTGCAAAGGGCTTCCCTGCTGGCGCAGTGGTTGAGAGTCCGCCTGCCGATGCAGGGGACACGGGTTTGTGCCCTGGTCCGGGAGGATCCCACATGCCGCAGAGTGGCTGGGCCTGTGAGCCATGGTCACTGAGCCTGCACATCTGGAGCCTGTGCTCTGCAACAGGAGAGGCCACAACAGTGAGAGGCCCGCGTACCGCAAAAAAAAAAAAAGAATACATTGCAAAGAGTCATGATTTAATTTTACATCACCTAGAAAAATCTGATGCCATGCGTATTAATGGAAGTTTTGAGGGGCATAAGGACTGACACGTTTTCCTGAGCTAAACGATATGGCCGTGCTGACTCAGTGAAAAATGCACATTTCAAAATACATGAAGTTGGTAATACAGCGCAACCTCAAGTGATTAAATTCACCACCTGAGAATTAAAAATGTGAGCGAAGTTTATAAGTAGGGATTAAGCTCATTTAAAGCAATGCACTGTGAGATTTAAGCAGAAATCCAGCTCAATGGAGGCTTTCAAGTTTTCATAGCATACTACTTGAATGGGTTATGTTCACTTTGTGTTCAACCTGCTTTTCTTCCTCCCCAGCTTGGAATCTCCACATTGAAGCTAGAGAGATTTTTGTTTTTAAACTCACAAGTCTGTCGTGTCAATCCCCTGCTTAAAGCTCTTTAGTGGTTCCCTCTTGCCTCCACATAAAGCCTTAGCTCAGCATATAGGGCTCTGTTTGATCTGCCACTGCTGATCCTACAGTCTTATCTCTTAACAATTTTTCTTACCTTCTATGGCTCCAGACCTGGAGAAGAACTTATAATTCCCTAACCTCTTTTGTTCTCTAGGCACCCGGCTGGGCTATATCCAGGACATCTGTAAAACCTTGTTTGTCACTTCATCTAGGAAGACTTTCTTGACCCTCTTCCCCAAGTAGCCTAAGAGCAGCTCTCTGTGCACCTGTAGTACCTGTTTTACTCATTTGATGGCACTGATCAAGGTATATCACAATTGCTTGTTTAATTGCCAGCTTCCCTCAGTCGAGTGCAAGTGCCCTGTTGGGAGTACTGTGTCAGGTTCACAATTGAATCAAATGCCATGTACAGTGCCTGGCACACAGAGGACTCGATACAAATTCGCTGAATGAACGATGGATGTATTTGTTCACAGGGAACAGAGTATAAAACAACCATTATCAGAGTCTGGTATTTAGTAGGCAGTGGGTATGTGTTCACTCATTCATCCCTCATCACAGATCAGCACCACAGGATTCATCATTAGTTGTCTGCCATTTCCCACGGGTTTACCATGTGTTATTTACAAAGCAGTAAGCTGTTTCACTGTATGGTAACATCTTATAGAGCAATTTTCTTGGAATAAAATAGGCTGGTCTTTGAAACTGTAGCTTCTCATTTCTAGACCTTGGTATCTTAGGACCTTTAATGTGCTCCCTTTCGGGTCTGGCTGGCTCCTTTCAATTTAGTTCTCAGCCCAAATGGTTTCTCCTTAGAGAGCCTTTCTTGGTTACTTACTCCAAATTCCTCCCCTTATCCTGTCTCCAGTTGATTTCTGCTATTACATCAAGTGGATTTAGTGTTTTGCACTATACTCATCACTACATAAACTTATCTTGCTTATGTATTTCTTTTGCTTATTGACTATAACCACCTTCCAGAATGAAAGGCTGTGAGAACAGGGCCTTGCCTGTTGCTCCAGTGCTTTGAACACTGACTGGCATGTGGCGGGTGAATCCATGTGCGAAGGAACCTTGGAAGAAAGCTTCCTCCAGTGTTTCTATGTAGGCCGGTATTCCTCAGGATCACCTCAGCTGCCATTAAACAAACAAGGGTTCTCACCAGACAAATGCTCAGATGCACACCTGAAGTGATATACATGATAAAATTTGCACATCCTATGATGACTTTCTATCAAGTCAATAGGACAGATGGCTCATGCTATCATTATAATTGTTAGTGACTTTCACTGTGGAAGAGAGAAAATGGCCAAATGATCTTGTGTAATCTATTAAGTTTGGAAAGTACTGTGGCAAAACAATAGAATTTCTTTTTCTTTTTAAGAACACAAGTAACATGAAAGCATTATGATAAATTTTCACAAAATCAGCTTTGGGGGGAATACTTAGTCATCTTTGATTTTCTTGAGAAGCCTGCACCCTAAACCCTGAAAGGAGGGCAGTATTGAAGGGAAAATGTCCTGATTTTCTCTATGTCACTCGCTGATTTCTTTCTGTATGACATATTGATTGGTGAGATGGGGTCAGGAAGTCATTCGTTGGCTCATGGTAACCAGTGGGTGAAGTCACCATGCATCCCTGTCTCTGACTTGCCACAGGGGATATTATAGTCCATGATGCTCCACATGGGTGTTTGGCTAAGAGAGCTCAGTAGTTTCAACCTTTCCCAAGATAGACTTCAAGGTCTGAATTAGGGGAAAGAGTGGGACAAGTATTAGGGAGCTTTACTAGTACTCTAATGTAGCCAATACCAGAGAGTGCTAAATCCATTCAGTAGTTTTTTTTAATCCTCATTTAGTCTCCCTTAATTGTTTTTCTAGTTCATCAGAACCGATAGGGGAAAAGATGAAAGAGTAGGTTTTCTAGAACCCCCCCCCAACACCAATAATTCCACTTCCTTCACGATTGGGAATGTTTCTTTGGTTTCTTAGCAGAAGAAAAATTTAGAGAATATGAGAATTACATGTTACTACCATCAAAAAACATTGGAATGATAATTTCTCTAAGTAACTGAAAAGTGTGTAATTTAGAAATGGCTTTTTATTCAGAACCTGAAGTTGTGACATTTAAATGGTACCTGTAGTTCTATGGTGATTCATACCATGTGGAATCTCGAGCCAGGCTCAGTAAGAGGCTGTATATAACAAAAATCAGCAAAGCATTCATGAACAAACATTTCTGGCTATCAACTATTAAGTAGTGTACTGTTTCTCTTTATTTTTACTAATTCGATACACTTCTGTAATGTGATGGTGGAAAGTGCATGTGATATTTGCTGGGTTTCTATATTTGTTTTAGGAAATTGACCCTTCAGGAACATCAAAGTGCTGTTTCATAGGTGCTGTGTTTCCAAATATCTAGAAACCTAATAATCATCACTATCGTCACTCGATTATAGAGAGACAGGAAGTATAATAGGATTGTCTCATTATTTTCACTTTAATTTGACCCCACTCTAAACTCCCAGGACTCTTACATCTCATTTAACTATAATTCAAATTGAAACAAAGGGCCAAAATACTTTAATATCTAAGAATATAACATAAAAACCTATTTTAAGTTGACATTAAACTCTTCTTGTGTATAAAGATGCTCAAGAAAAAGTACCACTTAACCAGTGAAGGGCTACTCCCCGGAGGAGATGACAAAGGAATAGAAAGTGGCAAGTGCTACCTTGTCTTAGCAAAAAGCTCCTCATCTTTTAAATTTCAAAAATGGGATATACCAAAAGTTATCTAAAATTTTGGAAAGTGAAAGATTTTAACCCAAATCGTAGTATTGATTATTTTAGTTCAGCCTGTTACATTTCTTATATAACCTTCAATTCTTATCATCTTCTGACTATAATATGCAAGAAGACTGATAAATAAGGGTGCAGATCGTTGTTTTTCGTTTTCCTAGGCTTACAGAATCAGAAGTTAAACCTGCCTATTTTGTGATCTAATCAATTTTCTTTGGTTTTAACGCCAAGACAGCCCATTCTTAGGCTCTTCCAGCTTATTTGAACTTAGCATTTTAGTAATTCACATAAAGCCTTTCTTGCCAGTTTTATATTTGAAAATGGGTCCCAGCTGCTCTGGCTTTCTTAATCCCTCCCAGAAAGGCTTATGTGACAGCGTCTCCCCCAGGGAGATAGCAGCTCCAAAGCTTTCTCTCTAGGTAGCGAAAGTGCTAAGCCATACACTGTTATCCTGCTCACTTCCACTGCTGGCTAATTAGATCAATACATGTTTTATATTTTTTATGAACAGATACAGGAACATAAGAACAGTGTGTGTGTGTGTGTGTGTGTGTGTGTGTGTATACACTTTATGATTATGGAAAATGTCATTCAATTAGTATTTTTTAAACTTCTATCAGGTCCTAGCATTCAGTAAGGGTTCAATAAACATTGAATGAATGAATGAATGTGTGAAGAGATAAAAGTATTAAGTAGCCAACACAGGGAATTCTCTGAATAAGTTTAAATGTTTCACCATAGTTTATTTATTTATTTTTTTTCGGTACGTGGGCCTGTCACTGTTGTGGTCTCTCCCGTTGCAGAGCACAGGCTTTGGACGCGCAGGCTCGGTGGCCATGGCTCACGGGCCCAGCTGCTCCGCGGCATGTGGGATCTTCCCGGACCAGGGCACGAACCCGTGTCCCCTGCATCGGCAGGCGGACTCTCAACCACTGCACCACCAGGGAAGCCCCACCATATTTTATTTTTAAAATAAGGTTGAAAGCTCTTAAGTATTTGACTTATATCATATATTTATTAATCCAGAAGACCTTAACAGTTATGGGTTTGTTCTCTATCTTCTTATAATTATATAACCCTGGTTTTGAACCTGCTCCCTAAGAATTTTTAAATTGTTGTCTCTTATCTACATTTAATATCATTAAATCATTCAATTTCACATTTAGAAATTTCTAAACCAAAGAATTCATAGGACAAATTTTTAATTTGAACACTTACATCGCTCCAGAATAAAGTTATATAATAATGGACTCCATTCCTATATTCTAGATTACATCAGTAATATATACTTTATTTTTACTCAGAGTAGGTACTTATATTCTTCCAATACACGTAGAAAAGATTAAAATAATCAATTTGGAATAATAGGCTTCAAATTCTATTCTTAAAGCTTAAAAAACATGCAGAACTAGCCCAAGATGGTAGAAAATATGACTGTGAAAGGAATTTATCAAAATGTAGATAAAGTAAGCATTCTGAAGCATTAAATCTATGTCTGAGACAATGACAAGCAGGCATTTCACCAGTGCTAGTTTGTCTTATTCTATTGATTCAAGCTTTATTGGACATTCTATTGTCTCTTCGAGGGAGGGCATAAGTGGAATACAGAATAGTGAATGAAGGCTTATTCCGGATAATGTTATGCTCATGAATCACATCACATACTAGCTGCAGTGTTTAGACAATGTAGAAGCTAAAGCATCTTTTCCAAATATCTTAGTAAAAGGTATCTCTCTTTGTATATGGAAGTTGAGACTTGTTTTGTATAATCGCTCCTTGGTATAATAACATTTGAAAACTTTTAAATGCACTCTCTATTTTAAATACATTCTTTCATAGCTGAAAATAATTTTCAAGTCAATATAATCTTAATACCTAGTCATCGTTTCTTTAACATTTTGAATGAATAAAAGATCATTCTCTCTATTACTACTTATTGCTGCTTGTCTAACTGCGCACTCTGTTTAAGCACATTGTTGAGTGAGGATAAAAAAGAGTGCATTGTATTTGTGCAGTAAAAGCATCAGGGTATTATATGTTCAAGAGAGCAAAAGACATTTTTGAAGACAAATGGAGTGGTGATCTCGTTTTTCATCCTTATTATAGGCTAACCTTAACAGTCACAGTGTTTCCATGACCATCTGAGCAACTGATTTACATTTCTCCTTCCCTACATTTTTTTTGCCTTGGTTGACATAAATGACCTGAAGGGTATTTGTCTAACTCATTGCTCTCGGGAGTGTTGGCTTCCTATTTTCTCTGCAATTAGAAACACCAAATCTTGCTTTTTTACATTAGTATCATCTACTAGGTGTCAGTACAAAGCCTTTAAATACAGTGCTTTGCAGAAGAGGCTTTCAGATACATGGTTTCCAGAGTTAGGAAGAGGGTAGCCCTAGGTACCCCTGTACAAAAATTTACAGTTCTGCTTAATATACCTATTGACTATGGCTTCATTTTATTTTAGTAAACCTTAGGTGAGAAGGGAAAATAAGCTGAAATCCTGACGTCTCACCTCTTTGTGTGTCTTTCAAATGGATTAAATGAGGGAGGACTGTTAGTGTGACAGAGTGAATAGAGCAGCAGGATGGCACAAGAGCTGGAAAATGCGTTCTTAGAGTATCTCAATGGGATTGAAAATTGGTAATACTCCTTCATCGAAAAAGAAAATAGGGGGTCATAAATAAAGTTCACAGTATCCAGTTGAGCTATCTATTATTAATCTAATAATAAATATTATTGCATTTATTTTGACTTATAAGTAATTAAATTTTTGTTTTGAATGGATCAACACACAGGTAAAAAAATATATTTTAAAGCTATTTCTCTTTCTTTCAGTATTAAGATGGAGGGACGAGTCTGTTTGTCTTCTTGCTGGTTGAGTCATTTCAGTAGAGAGCATTGTCTGGCTTTTACCCGGTTTATTAGATTTTCACCTTACTAATGGAAGGCGCTCTCTTGTGGTAAACAGGGAAAAATGTAGCTTTATCTTTAACCAAACCATATGGAGGCTGCCTAGAACAATTCTGACTCTTCTATTTTCATCAGGCAGTACATGTAGGCTAAAACTAGGGACAGACAGTATTGTGGCTAAATACTCAGGAGAGATGGACAGGAAGGGAAAAACAATCTGATTTTCACTAATTTACTGTATTATTGTAAAAACAGCCTTTTAGATGCACACAGTGTTAGAAAGATCACTTGATTCAACCCATTGATAGTACAGAAGTAAGCCCTGATGCCAGAGAGATTAAGTAAGGGGCACTAACTCAAATGTGAGTGAACTTGGCTATTGGAAATGGGGGATGGTGGGCAGTGCCCTTTTCTCAGCTCTAGTTCATTGATAGGAAGGAAAATGGGACCACTGTTGTCAGATCATCAATTGAAGCCAAACTCCCAGATTTTAATGTGAAATCTCCCAATTTTTAAATATTGGTGACTACATAATTCAAACTTTTTGAAACATTAAGCCACACAATTACATACCTGTTGGTCTCCAATTTGTAGCCTTTGGGTAAAGGTACATGATGTAGTCCACGAAATTATTCTTTATCTAACAACTATAAAAATGCAACAGATGTTTTGAACAATTTTAATTCATTGAACACTTGTTTAGTACCTGTTGAGTGCCTTGCATTGTATTTGGTACTGTGGTGGATATGGAATAAATAATTTTAGCAGATTATGATTTAGTTGGGGAGAAGCAACCAAGTATCCATGGAACAACCAGAAGACATAAATAAGTGTATGGCTTCATGACTTTGAGATGAGTAATTATCTTGCCTACACTGTAGGAAAAGGCCAGAATAATTCATCAAAATGCCCAGTGATCTTAGGTTTGCCATCTTTAATGGTATAAACTATGAAGGTCTGGTTTGCTGCACTTTCAATTTTATTTATTTATATATATATATATATATATATATATATATATATATATATATACACACATACATACACACATATATGTGTATATATATATATACACACACACACACACACATATATATATGTATATATATATATACACTCATTACATGTAGTCTTCCAGTGTTGATATCAAGGGTAGATCCAGTCCTGCTTATATACTCCAAACCCACATACTGAAAGGTCTGGACTCACATATCCCGCTCTCTCACAAAATGGGACTCAATTTTTTTGACTGCTAAACCTGTTTCCTTCCTCTGTCATTTAGGATGCTTTCTTACTCAAGTAAAAAAAAACATCCAGCTCAAGCTGACTTAAGCTATAAGGAGATGTATTATCTAACATCATGATTGAGGGTGGGGAACTGGGATTGTTTGATTCAGCAGCTCAGAGAAGTTGCCACTGTCCTATTTCCTTTCACAGTTTTGTTCTTTCATCCTCACTGGCTCTGCCCTCAGATTGGCCTCCCTCTTGTTCATAAGATGTCCGCAGAAGTTCTAGGCATCACATCCAAACAGTGTTCAGAGGGAAAAAAGACCGTTTCTTCCTTGTCTCTTTCCTATGGGGAAGGAACCTTTCATGGCAAGTCTCTAGAACATTTCTCCTCATATAAAGCTGGTCGGGACAGAGCCCCAGGCCTATTCCTAACCCAATTATTAGTGCATGGAATGGGATTATCATAAGAGGCCTAGGCCAGGGTTTCTCAACAGGGTGTATTGGTGCTTCAGGCAGGACAGGACAATTCAAATCTTTGTTTTGTGAGCCTGACCCATGCATCTCAGGGTGTTTACCATTCTGGAATGCTGAATGAAAAACACTAGTAACACTTCTCAGTCAGTAGGAAAAGCCCAAACTTCCCCAACCTCACATTTTTCTAAGACCCCCCACCCTGGGGCAGTGGGGGGCGAGGGGTCGGAGAAGAGCATGCCTTGTTTAGGACTACTGGCTTAGATTAATCAATTGTAGGAATGAAGGAATGAATTGAAGAGATTCACCATGAAGACTATGACACTCTCCCTTTCATATTTCCCCATTTCAGCGCCATTTCCTTTGATATTCAAGCCAGAAACTCAAGTGAGGTTCTTCAAACATGCCTCTTCCCCACCCACAATATCTAATAATGACTAACCAAGTCCACTAAGGGTTACCTTAACTCTGTCCACTGCTCTTCATCATCTCTGGTTTCATCATAGCCCAGACCATCATTAGCTGTATGGCTTCTAACTGGTCTCCCTGCTTACCTTCCTGCCCCTTGTTCTCACAAGCAAATATCATCCTAAAATATATTCAGTATATTAATTCCATTAAAATTACATAGTGAATTCCCACTGAACTTAACAATTATTCGTTTAAAATTTTTTTCCCTCTTACCTGAGCTCCATGAGCACTCAGTCATGCCTTCATGGTAGATTGGATTATTTTTTCTTAATTCTTTTGTTGCTTCTTGAATAAAAAATTTTATATCCATATCTTTTGCCATGTAACCTTTTAGCCCCTCCCACTAGAGCAGGCAGATTTTATTTCCTTATTGCACTGATGTTGGACTTGGCCATATGCTTTTCTTTGGCCAAGGGAAAGTAGGTAGACATAACTGTTTCTAGAATTGTCCTTGAGAGGCATGGTGTGTTTCCACTCGTCCCTCCTGCAGTCCTCTGTGGGAAGCTTATACTATGAGTAGCTCCTGGTCTCAGAATGAAAACACTTGGTGTAAACCAGAACTCAATACAACCTGGATTCAAGCCCAGTTGAACCCTTAATGATGTGCAGATCTATGATCAAGAAAATTACATAAATGCTGTTTAAGCAACTGAGATTTCGAGTTTATTTTTCTTATGCAGAATTATTGCACCAATAGTTGACTAAATTAGCAGTAGTTAGCAATAGCTGACTAATCTTATTCAGGGTTTCAGGCTAGTTCTTTGGCATATAGCAAGTATTAAATAAATATGTATTGAATAAATAAAGATACACATGATTAAATTAGTTTTATGATAGGTAACTACATTTGAAATTATTCAAACTGTTTCATCCTCATTTTTTGTTAAAGCCATGTCAGATTTCTCTGAAAATGTTCTTCCATTCATATTAGGCATAGAAGGAAAATATCTCAACATAATAGAGGTGATATGACATGCCCACAGCTAACATCATACTCAATGGTGAAAGGTTGAAAGCTTTTCCTCTAAGATCAGGAACAAAGACAAGTGCCCACTCTCACCACTCTTGTTCAACATAGTATTGGAAGTCCTAGCTAGAACAATCAAGCAAGGAAAAGAAATAAAAAAGGTATCGGAATTGGAAAATAAGAATTAAAATTTTCTCTGCAGATGACATGATTTTATGTATAGAAAGTCTTAAAGGCTCAACCAAAAAACTATTAGATCTAATCACTGGATTCAGCAAAATTGTAAGATACAAAGTTAACATACAAAAATTGTTAGCATTTCTATACAAAAACAAAAAAAATTCTGAAAAAGAAATACAGAAATTGATCCCATTTACAAAAGCATCAAAAAATAATTAGGAATAAATTTAAGTAAGGAGGTGAAATATTGCATACTGAAAACTACAAGACACTGATGAAAGAAATTGAAGAAGACACAAATGAAAATGGAAAGATATCCTGTATTCATGGATTAGAAGAATTAATATTGTTAAAATGTCAGTACTAGCAAAAGCCATCTATATATTCAATGAAATCCCTGTCAAGATTCCAAAGGCATTTTTCACAGGAGTAGAAAAAACACTCCTACAATTTATATGGAACCACAAAAGATCTGGAATAGCCAAAGAAATTCTGAGAAAGAAGAACAAGGCAGGAGGTATCACACTTCAAGTTATGCTATTAAGCTACAGTCACCAGAACAGTATGGGACTGGCATAAAAACAGACAACTAGACCAATGGAACAGAATTGAGAGTCCAGAAATAAACTTAAGCATATACAGTCAACTAATGTTTGACAAGGGAGCCAAGAATACTCAGTGGAGGAAAGACAGTCTCTTTGATTAATGGTACTGGGATAATTGGATATTCACGTGTAAAACAATGAAACTGGACCCATACATTATACCACTCACAAAAATGAACTTGAAATTGATTAAAGACTTAAATGTAAGATATAAAACTCCTAGAAGAAAACATAGGCACAAAGCTCCTTGACAGGGGTCTCTGTAATGACTTTTCAGATATGACACCTAAAACACAAGCAACAAAATAAAAAATAAACAAGTGGGATTACATCAAAATTAAAAGCTTCTGCACAGCAAAAGAAACCATCAACAAAGTGAAAAGACAGCCTATGGAATGGGAAAAATATTTGCAAACCATATATCAGATGAGGGGGTAATATCCAAAACATACAAAGAACTCATACAACTTAATAGCAAAAAAATCAAATAACCCAATTGAAAAACGGGCAAAAGATCTGAATAGACATTTTTACGAAGAAGATATACGAAAGGCCAACAAGTATACGAAAAGATGCTCAGCATCACTAGTTTTTAGGGAAATGCAAATTAAAACCACAAGATAACACCTCATGCCTGTTAGAGGGCAATCATCAAAAAGATGAGGACTTCCCTGGTGGTGCAGTGGTTAAGAATCCACCTGCCAATGCAGGGGACATGGGTTCGAGCACTGGTCTGGGAATATCCCACATGCCATGGAGCAGCTAAGCCAGTGCACCACAACTACTGAGCCTGCACTCCACAACTACTGAAGCCCACATGCCTAGAGCCCGTGCTCTGCAACAAGAGAAGCCACCGCAATGAGAAGTCCGCGCACCTCAACAAAGAGTAGCCCCTTCTCGCCACAACTAGAGAAAGCCCGTGAGCAGCAAAGAAGACCCAACACAGCCAAAAATTAATTAATTAGTTAAAAAAAAAAGACAAGAGATAACAAATGCTGGTATGGATGTGGAGAAAAGGAAATGCTTGTTCACTGTTGATGCGATTGTAAATTGGCGTAGACACTATGGAAAACAATATGGAAGAACCTCAAAAAATTAAAAATAGAACTGACATATGCTTCAGCATTTCCACTTCTGGGATTATATCCAAAGGAAATGAAAAGACTAACCTAAGAAGATAGCTGCAGGGACTCCCCTAGAGGTCCAGTGGTTAAGACTCTGCGCTTCCAATGAAAGGCACGCAGGTTTGATCCCTGGTTAGGGAACTAAGATCCCACATGCCATGTGGCATGGCCAAGAAAATAAAAATAAATAAATAAATAAATAAAATAAAAAGCTGCACCCCCATATTCATAGCAGCATTATTTACAGTAGCCAAACATGGAAACAACCTAAGTGTCCATTGATGGATGAATGGATAAAGAAGTTGTGGTATACACACACACACACACACACACACAGAGGAATATTATTCAACCATAAAAAGCTAGGAGATACTACCATTTGCGACATGGATGAGTCTTGAAAGCATTATGCTAAGTGAAATAACTCATACAGAGAAAGACATATATGATCTCACTTACATGTGGAATCTAAAAAAAAAAAAACAACAGAAAGGGAACAAATAGGTGGTTACCAGAGGTGGAGGATTGGGGGAGGGGGAATTGGAAGAAGGTGGTCAAAGTGTGCAAAGTTCCAGTTATAAGATAAATAAGTACTAGGGATGTAATGTACAACACAATGACTACAGCTAACACTGCTGTATGACATACAGGAAAGTTAAGTGAGTAAATCCTAAGAGTTCTCTTCATAAGGAGACATTTTTCCTTTTTCTTTTCTTCTTTCCTTTTTACTGTGTCTGTATGAGAAGGTGAATTTTTGCTGAACCTACTGTTATACATCCTGTATATAAATTAAACCATCATATTGTATGCCTTAAACAGTGCTATAGGTCAATTATTTTTTATTAAAACTGGAAAAAATGTTATCCTATTGATTATGTAGATCCTTTTGGAAAACAGGATTCTAAGACTCTCTTCAATTAAAGTTCATTCACATTTTCAGGTCTATAATTCCAGTGTTAATCAGATACAAGGTATAATTTCATTAGGGCCATGCGGAAGTATGTGCATTGGGTTGTTCTGCATAAAAGTGAATTTATTCCATCTTGGAGTCCCACCATTCAGCATGCCAGTTTCTTAGCACAAATGTGTACCTCAGTGCAGTCTTTGGTAGACACCTCTGTCCTTTGGAATGGAGAAAAAGCATACATTCAATTCACAAACATCTCGTTAATGATATACTAAGTGAAAACTGTGTGTCCACGTCTGGGCAGGATGGTCACAGGGAAGTGATAGGAAATGCTGGCTCTGCCCTCAGAGAGCTTACAGTTTCATGGGCATTAAGACCAGTGCCTAGGGAACCATTTTGAACAATGCCAGACAGTTCACTTGCAAAACAAAATAATCTTTTGTTCACTTGGGAGTAGCTTTTTAATTTGTATAATTCTCATCACTCCAATGACTTTGTTTAACAGGGCCCACTGTGTTGATGGCTGTCTTGTAGACAGTATCCGAGGGATTTCCCTATTTAATGTTTACACTGATGGTTACAGATGGGGTTCCCTGCTTCAGTGAGGCTGCTGGGAATTTTGTTCAAATGGCTCCATTCAGGCATACTTATTTTCTAATTGAAGGATCAAGGGAAACTTAGCCCAGAGGAAAGAAGACAGAGGGGGGCATGGTGGCTGCTATCAAGTATTTTAAAGCCTGTCATCTGGAAGGATTGAATATGATATGGGGAGACCAGACTGAGTGTAAGTTGTGTTTGACATAGGATTCAACACTGCCTGGAATGGCCTGTAGGACTTTATGGAGGTTGGAGGAGGGAGTAGTACTTCCCAGTGTCCATTTGTAAGAGTATAGTCATGGTTTTCATTACCCTCTACCCTTGGTGTAGAGTTCGTCAATGTCCTGAGTCTGGTCCCAAGGTCCTGGACTTTCTCACCTTCTGATAAGTGGAGCAGCAGCTCTGATGGAACCTCCCTCCCTTCCTGTTAGGTGTCCAGGAGTGTTGCTGGAGAGTAGCAAAGTCTCCAGGGCTGAAAGATGATGATGGGGTATGCTAGAGGAGGGTGACCAGAGAATCAATGTAAGGGAAGAGTAGATGCCTGAGTGGGTGAGTCACCTCTTCTAAACTAGGGTGCTGGGATGGGTCCTCTAGGCTGGTCTGAGCTGGCATCACGGCAGCATCATGTTGTTCATGGCAGACCTGCCCATGACGCCTCTTACACCTTAGATGGATCCCAGAACTGGGCTCAGTTATCTGCTCTCTCTCAGACACAGAGCATCACCCCCTTTCCTTCTTTCTATCTTCCTCCCTGGGTACCACTGTGCCACTCCCAGTCAATCCTTAACTTATAAGCAATGCTCATCCTATTTCTCTTCCCTAACAATAGATCTGTTTATTAGAAAAAATACAGACATTAGAAACCACACAAAAGCTCATTTACTCTCCCCTTGGAGGAGGGATATCTTATGTGTTTCTCTATGGTTACAAGAGTTTTCTGACATTTCAAAAAAAAGTACAAGTCTTTACCTGGAACCCTTGCTCTCACTACATGAGAAGTTCAGGTGCTTTGGGGGAAAGAACTAATTCCCAAAGAAGATAATTGAGTTTGCAACAAATTGTTAAGGGCAGGAGGATATGTCTGGGAAGAATTACATGGGAGGTTAACAAGAAGACTTCAAAGGTCTGTAATTTAATGAATTAGGCCAGATTCTGTCACATGGATTGTTCTGTGTCTCATCCTCTACAGACTCATATTTAACCCCTTAAAGATGCCAGTCACCATTTAAAACAAAAAAAACATAAGCAAAAACTTCTAGAGTTGGCCTGTCATCAGCCCTGTAGACCTGTAGGGCTCGTGAGTCTGAGTTGACCAGGGAGCTCTGAAGATCTGGGCTAGCTACTCTCAGCTGACCAGGCTCACAGGGACCATAACTACCATTCCCAGCCCCCCCCCCCCCCCCACCCGCAGCATCATACTATTGCAGGATCTATTGAGGCCTAGGTCATAACTGTTACAATAGGATTTCTGACACTTCTATTGGTCAGGGCAAGCCAAAAGGTCAGTCCAGATTCTAGAGGTGGGAAAATGTACTTGTTGATGGGAGAAGATGCAAGTATACATAGCAAAGAGTAATGGCTACAAGGAAGGAAGAAATTGGAGACATTTTTGCAATTTGCTGCAGTAGGTTACTTTCAAATGCTTTCATTTATATTATCTTTTTTTTTTTTTTTTTTGTGGTACACGGGCCTCTCATTGTTGTGGCCTCTCCCGTTGTGGAGCACAGGCTCCGGATGCGCAGGCTCAGCGGCCATGGTTCACAGGCCTAGCCGCTCCACGGCATGTGGGATCTTCCCAGGCCGGGGCACGAACCCGTGTCCCCTGCATCGGCAGACTCTCAACCACTGCGCCACCAGGAAAGCCCCTATATTATCTTTTATGATCTTCCCAAATAAGTCAGTGAGGTGAGTAGTACAGGTATTACAGTTCCCTTTTTACCTAGGAGCAAACTAAGAACAGTGAGATTGAGCTGTTTTAATGGATCACAAATGCTGGAAACGGCAAGAGCTCAAATGTATTTTAAAAAGCATGAAACTGAAGAGAGATGTTACTGTGATCAAAGGGAGGTTTTCAACACTTTGACCCAGGCACACATTGAGCCTTACTTACCTTTTGGGAATTGGGACAATGGAAAGTTGAATCTTTTCTAAATATTGTCTAACTTTAGATGTTAACATAAGGGTGTAAATTCAAGTGAAGGAGCTTCTTGAAGTCCAGTTAGTGTGGGGATATTGTGACTTCTTTCAAGATCCTTTGATCCACTTTATTTCTAACTGCAAGAGATTTATTTTACAATCTCCTCTCTTGAGCTGTATGAGCAAAACACTTGAAAAAACCCACTCACTAGGTTGTTCCTAAGCTGTATCATTCTGCTAAAGATTGGTAGAGAAGTTTCAGCAGAGCAGAAGTGAAGAATATCTTTACATCTTTTATTTCCCTTAGGTGCAGCTGAATTCTATCCACAGATAAATATTCTTTGGGGTTTGCTTTCATATATAATAATTACACTCTTTGGACAGCTCTCAAGACTTCAATTCCATGACACATGATTTTACAAAAAATATAAGTTTCCAAGGAGCTGAACTCTAAATTCTCATTTCTAGATTCTTGATATCTTCTTAATTATCAGGAGGACACAGAAATGTCATAAACTGGCCCAAGATTTAGGACTCACTCACAAACTGAAGTTCTACCTTTAGAAATGCATTCCTTTTTGAGTAATTAAATGAAATGATTTAATTTATATGAAATCCCTTAGCACACTTCTTGATACACATCAAAACTCTAGTTGAAAGGCAAATGTCCCAAAGTTAATCTTTCAAAATATTTTCAGTTAACACATTTTCTCATTAATCACCATATTTATGATCGATACTCGGGTATCACTCAATTTTCACAATACCTTTGTGAGGGGTATATTATTGTAATTTTATGAAAGAGAAAATTGGACTCAGAAAAAATACATATATGTTAGGGTAAGCCAGGAAATGACCGGGTCTTGGACTGAAATTCTGATTTCCTTGACTTCCAGCGTCCCATTCTCTTTCCTCTGTACCACAGTCTGCAACCAAGAGAAGGCTAGGTCCTCTGGGAGTGAGATATGAGTTGAGTTTTTTATGAAGTAAAGGCAGGAAAAAGATATTGAAACTGAGATTGAAGAGTCAAAGTCACAGTCTTCGAGGGTCAGCCTCATGAGGGACATGAAAGCCTCCGCTTTACAGTGGAAGAAGCTCGTTTATACTACATGGAAGTGGTAAATAGGAAATCAGCATGATTTTCTGTTTCTCCTATGCAATAGAATTGCCTCTCACATTTTTCTGTATATACCAGCTACTCAATCCTTTTTAGAATCTCTTCAGTAAAGGACTGTAGGTCATTTCCCTTTTTTTGTCACATTTTCTCCACCTGCATATGTGTTGTTTCTTGCCTTTTTTAAAAAAAAAAATCTAATTTTTTTGTACTGGTTGTTTTATTTCCTACAGTGATTTGGATTCCTATCTAAATTTCTTCCTGATTTTTGTTAATTTAAGCTGATGTTATAAACCTAGACTCTTGCTTTCTGTCTCCTGTTGTAAATTCTCCCTTTTACTTTGAAACATTGCATTTGGTGATCAGCTCTGTGTGTATACCTAAAACAATTACTGGTGTTTAGGTGTATTTTAACTTTAATGTCAGCTTTTTTTTTTTCTATGACATTTTTCTTAATTAATCCTTGGCCTCATGTTCCCACCCCATTGTTTTGCACTAGGTTAGATTTTTTCTGGAAGAATATTTAGATGGCTGGTATATTTTCTGAGTCCTTCCATAGCTGAGATTGTCTTTTAGTTGACTTCATACATTAATGACAACTTTGACAGGTATTGAATTCTGACACCATTACCCTTTAATTTGTAATGGTAAAGATACTGTCACATAGTGTTCTATGATTGGGTGTTACTGAAAGAAAACTGTATGCAACTTGATTTTATTCCATTTTGGGCCATCTGACTCTTCCTTATTTTGTAATTTGAAAATTATACTAAGTATGATTTTGTTGATTAGGTTTTCTTAGGACATGAAGCACATTATGAATTTTCAAACTCAGACCTTTCTTCCTTTTATTTTTATTTTTATTGATGCAAAATTTACATAGAGTGAAATACAAAAATCTGTTGCTAAATATTTGGGTTGTTATCAGTTTGGGGGTATTATGAACTAAACTTCTATGAACATTCTTATGCAAGTCTTCTATGTACATAGGTTTTTATTTCTCTGGGAAAATATATGGGCAGTGGAGTAGGTGGATTTTTAACACTGTTAGAAACTGCCGAACTATTTTCAGAAACAGTTGTACCATTCTACACCACTGTCAGAAATGTATGAGAATTCTAGTTGTTTCACATCCTCAGTTTGGGATTGTCAGTATTGTTTTATTTTATCCATTATAATTTGTAATATGTACTTGTTTGGTTTAATTTTGCGTTTCTCTAATGTCTGATGGTATTGCACAAAATCCTCTTTCTCATTGCTATTTGAGTATCTCAGTTGTGAGTTGTCTAAGTCTTTTGCCTATTTTTATTGTATTGTTTGTCTTTTTATTTTGAATTGTAGGAATTTCTTATATATTCCGGATATACATAGCTTGTTATATATTAGTACTGTGAATATTTTCTTCCAGTCTATGGTTTGCCTATTCATTTACATAATGGGGTCTTTTGATGAGCAGTAGTTTTACATTTTTGATAAAGTCTAATTTTTCAATTTTTTCTTTTATGATTATTGCTTTGTAAAAAATAATTTCCTTACCTCAACTATACTTGTGAAAATATTCGTCTGTGTTTTATTCTAAAAGCTTTATAACTTTAGCTTATAAATTTGGTCCTGCACTCTATTCTGAATTGATTCTTTGTATGCTATGGCAGGCAAAGATCAAGATTCTCCACATGAATAGCCAATTATTTTTCTGCTATTTTTTGAAAAGAATTTCCTTCCCCCCATTGAATTGATTTTTCCCTTTGTCAGAAGTCTTTAGAACATATAAGGGGGAGTCCATTATGTACTCCTCAGTCTGTCCCAATACGTTACAGTATTTGTCTGTTTTTATGGCAATACAGTACTATCTTGAATACTGTAGCTTTACAGGAAGTCTTGTAATCAGATAATGTTAATCCTCAACTTGGTTCTTTTTCAAGTTTTGGGCTTTTTTAGATGCTTAGAATTTTCATATGTGAATATTAGAAATGGCTTGTCAATGTCACAAGTAAAGCCTTATATGAGCAAAGTTTTCTGCTATTATTATTTTGGTTATTTTCTGTCTTTCTGGAATTCCTATGAACCACAGGGTGAAGCACCAGGATCTCTCCCTCTTTCTCTCTCTCTCTCTCTCACCTATTTTCTCTCATAGTTTACATTTTTTAGGGCTTTCATGGGAGTTCTGGGTGAATTTCTCATATTTATCTTACAGTGGTTTGATTTTCTGTTTTTAACTGCCTCCATTGTGGCTTTAATTTAGTGACTCTGCTTTCATTTTTCAATGAGTTTTTAGTCTTAGATTTGTCCTCTTACTGCACTATCAACTCACTGGTCCCTTAAAACTTGCTGATGCACGGATTAGACATTTTCTAAAGGCTTATTTGATCCTGGTAGTAAATCAATATTTGAGGTAGCCAGCTACTTCCTCAAAAGAAGGAAGATGTCTGGGCTGGTTTATTTTCTTTTTTCAGCTAGTACAGTGTCTGGCACATGCTAGATACTTAAAAAATGCCTGTTGAGTCAATGGATGTGTCATTTTTCTAAGTGCTTCCCTTCACTTATACCCTTAAAAATTTTAGGTCTCATGATTTTTTAGTTTTCTTTTACTCCCAGAAGGTTATCTATGCTTGCCAACCTTTGCAGGAGTTGAGTGGTTACTAATAGAAATTGGTATGCTTCACCTTCTCCCAAAATGTTCTGCAGAGTTCCTTCAAGTCTAGACAGAAGGAGGTAGGGAAGAAGCAAACAACCAAATCAACAAAAATACCACAGTAAATTACCAGTATGAGAGGGTCAAAGAGGGAGCTGGGTCTTGGGGACATCATGGCACAGAGCTATGTCTCTGTGCAATATTATGAATTAGTTGTTTCCCATATTTCATAGGCCTACTTCCATGACTGCTTTGGTTCTACCTGTGCTAGAAGCAAACCATGCAACCTTCCATTGTTGGCCCTGTGGTCCTGTGCTGTTAGTCTATAACAGCAGACAGAAGAAATCTACCCATGGTGATGTTTTCTGCCCTTGTCTCTAGATGTTCCCTATAGTTAATAAGCGTGGTTGAAACATACTCTTACTTATTACCCAATATTTTGATTGCCACAGGAGCTGTCCATACTTTTTTATTTCTGGTATGGAGCGATGGAGATCTCCTCTAGTACCCAGTGCTAAGGCAACATTTCCAATTTGAATATTCCATTGGTCAGGCTGCTGCAGGCAGCCTGGTTTTAGGAAGACCAGCTAGGTGGCTGACAGAGTCTTGGTGCTTCAGCTGGGTGTCAGGCCTGAGCCTCGGAGTTGGGAGAGTCACGTTCAGGACATTGGCCCACCAGAGACCTCCTAGCCCCATGTAATATTAACGGCAAAAGCTCTCTCAGAGATCTCCAACACTGAGGCCCAGCTCCACTCAATGACCAGCAAGCTACAGTGCTGGAAACCCTATGCCAAACAATTAGCAAGACAGGAACACAACCCCACCCATTAGCAGAGAGGCTGCCTAAAATCATAATAAGTTCACAGACAACCGAAAACACACCACCAGATGCAGTCCTGCTCACCAGAAAGACAAGATCCAGCATCATCAAACAGAACACAGGCACCAGTCCCCTCCACCAGGAGGCCTCCACAACCCACTGAATCAGCCTTAGCCACTGGGGGCAGACACCAAAAACAATGGGAACTGTGAAGCTGCAGTGTGTAGAAAGGAGACCCCAAACACAGTAAGTTAAGCAAAATGAGAACACAGAGAAATACACAGCAGATGAAGGAGCAAGGTAAAAACCCACCAGACCAAACAAAAGAAGGGGAAATAGGGAGGCTACCTGAAAAAGAATTCAGAGTAATGATAGTAAAGATGATCCAAAATCTTGGAAGTAGAAAATACAAGAAACGTTTAACAAGGACCTAGAAGAACTAAAGAGCAAAAAAAAAATGATGAATAACACAATAAATGAAATTTAAAATTCTCTAGAAGGAATCAATAGCAAAATAACTGAGGCAGAAGAATGGATAAGTGACCTGGAAGATAAAATAGTGGAAATAACTACTGCAGAGCAGAATAAAGGAAAAAGAATGAAAAGAATTGAGGACAGTCTCAGAGACCTCTGGGACAACATTAAACGCACCAACATTCGAGTTATAGGGGTCCCAGAAGAAGAAGAGAAAAAAAAAAAGGGACTGAGAAAATATTTTAAGAGATTATAGATGAAAACTTCCCTAATTTGGGAAAGGAAATAGTCAGTCAAGTCCAGAAAGTGCAGAGAGTCCCATACAGGATAAATCCAAGGAGAAACATGCCAAGACACAGATTAATCAAACTGTCAAAAATTAAATACAAATAAAAAATATTAAAAGCAGCAAGGGAAAAGCAACAAATAATATACAAGGGAATCCCCATGGGGTTAACAGCTGATCTTTCAGCAGAAACTCTGCAAGTCAGAAGGGACTGGCAGGACATATTTAAAGTGATGAAAGAGAAAAACATACAACCAAGATTACTCTACACAGAGGGATCTCATTCACTTTTGACAGAGAAATTAAAACCTTTACAGACAAGCAGAAGCTAAGAGAATTCAGAACGACCAACCAGCTTTACAACAAATGCTAAAAGAACTTCTCTAGGCAGGAAACACAAGATAAAGAAAAGACCTACAATAACAAACCCAAAACAATTAAGAAAATGGTAATAGGAACACGCATATCGATAACTACCTTAAATGTAAATGGATTAAATGCTCCAACCAAAAGACATAGACTGGCTGGATGAATACAAAAACAAGACCCATATATATGTTTTCTACAAGAGACCCACTTCAGACCTAGGGACACATACAGACTGAAAGTGAGGGGATGGAAACGATATTCCATGCAAATGGAAATCAAAAGAAAGCTGGAGTAGAAATTCTCCTATCAGACAAAATAGACTTTAAAATAAAGACTATTACAAGAGACAAGGATACTACATAACGATCAAGGGATCGATCCAAGAAGAAGATATAACCATTGTACATATTTATGCATCCAGCATAGGAGCACCTCAATACTTAAGGCAAATACTAACAGCCATAAAAGAGGAAGTCAACAGTAAAACAATCATAGTAGGGGACTTTAACACCCCACTTTCACCAATGGACAGATCATCCAAAATGAAAATAAATAAGGAAACACAAGCTTTAAATGATACATTAAACAAGATGGACTTAATTGATATTTTTAGGACATTCCATCCAAAAACAACACAATACACTTTCTTCTCAAGTGCTCATGGAACATCCTCCAGAATAGATCATATCTTGGGTCACAAATCAAGCCTTGGTAAATTGAAGAAAATTGAAATCGTATTAAGTACCTTTTCCGACCACAACGCTAAGAGACCAGATATCAGTTACAAGAAAAAAATTTGTTAAAAATACAAACACATGGAGGTTAAACAATACACTACTAAATAACCAAGAGATCAGATGAAGTAATCAAAGAGGAAATCAAAAAATACCTAGAAACAAATGACAGTGAAAACACGATGACCCAAAACATATGGGATGTAGCAAAAGCAGTTCTGAGAGGGAAGTTTATAGCAATATAGTCCTACCTCAAGAAACAAGAAACATCACAAATAAACAACCTAACCTTACACCTAAAGCAATTAGAGAAAGAAGAACAAAAAACCCCCAAAGTTAGCAGAAGGAAAGAAATCATAAAGATCAGATCAGAGGTAAATGGAAAAGAAATGAAGGAAACAGTAGCAAAGATCAATAAAACTAAAAGCTTCTTCTTTGAGAAGATAAACAAAATTGATAAACCACTAGCCAGACTCATCAAGAAAAAAAGGGAGAAGACTCAAATCAATAGAATTAGGAATGAAAAAGGAGAAGTAACAACTGACACTGCAGAAATACAAAGGGTCATGAGCGATTACTACAAGCAACTCTATGCCAATAAAATGGACAACCTGGAAGAAATGGACAAGTTCTTAGAAAAACACAACCTTCCTAGACTGAACCAGGAAGAAATAGAGAATATAAACAGAACAATCTCAAGCATTGAAATTGAAACTGTGATTAAAAATCTTCCAACAAACAAAAGCCCAGGACCAGATGGCTTCACAGGCGAATTCTATCAAACATTTAGAGAAGAGCTAACACCTATCCTTCTCAAACTCTTCCAAAATATAGCAGAGGGGGGAACACTCCCAAACTCATTCTAGGAGGCCACCATCACCCTGATACCAAAACCAGGCAAAGATGTCCCAAAGAAAGAAAACTACAGGCCAATATCACTGATGAACATAGATGCAAAAATCCTCAACAAAATACTAGCAAACAGAATCCAACAGCACATTAAAAGGATCATACACCATGATCAAGTGGGGTTTATCCCAGGAAGAATCCCAAGGATTCTTCAGTATACACAAATCAATCAATGTGATACACCATATTAACAAATTGAGGGAGAAAAATCATATGATCATCTCAATAGATGCAGAAAAAGCTTTTGACAAAATTCAACAACATTTATTATAAAACCCCTCCAGAAAGTAGGCATAGAGGGAACATACCTCAACATAATAAAGGCCATGTATGACAAACCCATAGCAACATCATTCTCAATGGTGAAAAACTGAAACCATTTCCACTAAGATCAGGAAAAGACAAGGTTGCCCACTCTCACCACCATTATTCAACATAGTTTTGGAATTTTTAGCCACAGCAATCAGAGAAGAAAAAGAAATAAAAGGAATCCAAATTGGAAAAGAAGAAGTAAAACTGTCACTGTTTGCAGATGACATGATACTATGCATAGAGGATCCCAAAGATGCTACTAGAAAGCTCCTAGAGCTACTCAATGAATTTGGTAAAGTAGCAGGATATAAAATTAATGCACAGAAATCTCTTCCATTCATATACACTAATGGCAAATAATCTGAAAGAGAAATTAAGGAAACACTCCCATTTACCATTGCAACAAAAAGAATAAAATACCAAGGAATAAACCTACCTAAAGAGACAAAACACCCATATACAGAAAACTGTAAGACACTGATGAAAGAAATTAAAGATGTTACAAACACATGGAGAGATATACCATGTTCTTGGATTGGAAGAATCAGCATTGTGAAAATGACTCTACTACCGAAAGCAATCTACAGATTCAGTGCAATCCCTATCAAACTACCAATGGCATTTTTCACAGAACTAGAACAAAAAATTTCACAATTTGTGTGGAAACACAAAAGAGCCCGAATAGCCAAAGCAGTCTTGAGAAAGAAAAACAGAGCTAGAGGAATCGGGCTCCCTGACTTCAGACTATACTACAAAGCCACAGTAATCAAGACAGTATGGTGCTGGCACAAAAACAGAAACATAGATCAATGGAACAGGATAGAAAGCCCAGAGATAAACCCATGCACATATGGTCACCTTATTTTTGATAAAGGAGGCAAGAATATACAGTGGAAAAAGACAGCCTCTTCAATATGTGGTGCTGCGAAAACTGAACAGCTACATGGAAAAAATGAAATTAGAACACTTCCTAACACCATACACAAAAATAAACTCAAAATGGATTAAAGACCTAAATGTAAGGCCAGACACTATAAAACTCTTAGAGGAAAACATAGGCAGAACACTCTATGACATAAATCACAGCTAGATGCTTTTTGCCCCACCTCCTAGAGAAATGGAAATAAAAACAAAAATTAAAACTTGGGACTTAATGAAACTTAAAAGCTTTTGCACAGCAAAGGAAACCATAAACAAGACAAAAAGACAACCCTCAGAATGGGAGAAAATATTTGCAAACAGAACAGCTGACAAAGGATTAATCTCCAAAATATACAGGAAGCTCATGCAGCTCAATATGAAAAAAACAAACAACCCAATCCAAAAATGGGCAGAAGACCTAAATAGACATTTCTCCAAAGAAGATATACAGATTGCCAGAAACACATGAAAGGATGCTCAACATCACTAATCATTAGAGAAATGCAAATCAAAAGTACAATGAGGTATCGCCTCACACCGGTCAGAACGGCCATCATAAAAAAATCAACAAACAATAAATGCTGGAGAGGGTGTGGAGAAAAGGGAACCCTCTTGCACTTTTGGTGGGAATGTAAATTGATAGAGCCACTATGGAGAACAGTATGGAGGTTCCTTAAAAAACTAAATATAGAGCTACCATACTACCCAGCTATCCCACTACTGGTCATATACCCTGAGAAAACCATAATTCAGAAAGAGTCATGTACCACAATGTTCAATGCAGCTGTATTTACAATAGCCAGGACATGGAAGCAACCTAAGTGTCCATCAATGGATGAATGAATAAAGAAGATGTGGCACATATATACAATGGAACATTATTCATCCATAAAAAGAAACAAAATTGAGTTATATGTAGTGAGTTGGATGGACCTAGAGTCTCTCATACAGAGTGAAGTAAGTCAGAAGGAGGAAAACAAATTGTGTATGCTAACATATATATATGGAATCTAAAAAAAAAACACAACAAATAAATGGTTCTGAAGAACCTAGGGACAGGACAGGAATAAAGATGCAGACATAGAGAATGGACTTGGGGACGTGGGGAGGGGGAAGGGTAAGCTGAGATGAAGTGAGCGAGTGGCATGGACACATATACACTACCAAATGAAAAACAGATAGCTAGTGGGAAGCAGCCGCATAGCACAGGGAGATCAGCTCTGTGCTTTGTGACCACCTAGAGGGGTGGGATAGGGAGAGTGGGAGGGAGATGGAAGAGGGAGGAGATATGGGGATATATGTATATGTATAGCTCATTCACTTTTTTATACAGCAGAAACTAACACACCATTGTAAAGCAATTATACTCCAATAAAGATGTTAAAAAAATATATTCCATTGGTCACTTCAGTAGGATTTTAGAAGGAGAGCTAGATGCATGTGCTTACGTAGTTATCTTTCCCAGAAGTCACGTAGACTTTGAATGCCCTAGTCTAGCACAGCAGCTTATTTTATAGCTTGAAATAAGAATGCAGTTCTCCACTTTCTTTGGGTCCCCAGCTGTGCCAGAAAGAGTGCGAGAAGGTTTTTCCTCTGCCCCAGACCTAAAAATATCTTTCACCTAATGATAGGGCCCATGTTTTTAACCAAGTATTTTCCTGAATTCACAGCTTAAAATGTTCCTATTAAATTTTTTTTCTTCCAGAAGAAATTATTTTACTTCTGAAAACACAGCTATAGATGAATCAGTGACCTCTGCCACAGAAATGTGCATTTAGTGGCACTTTTCTTATGTACTGGGACTGGAAATAACATCCTTTGCTGGGTTTCTTTAGTCAAGAAAGGTTGAATGGCAGAACACTTGAGTTCTGTTTTTCTGACTTTTTAGCTTTCTTACTGCATCTGTGCCTGAGGCAGAAGGAACAGAAGCAGAAAAATAAAATGACTGTATTTTGCATAGAAAATGTCCTGTACCGATTCATCCTGGAGAACAATGGATTGGTCACCGTGTAAATGTTTCTTACTAGGGAAGATTTTATTTTTATGCTGCTATACAACTCCTCTGCCCATCAGAGGTGTTCCTGAGAGTAGATTAACTTCATTATAAATTTCCAACACAACAAATTTAAACAGTTAGAACTTAAGCTGGCAATTCAATCACCTGACAGCTAAAAAAGGCTGCATTGCTGAGAGACCAGTACATCTACTTGATGTGGCAAATGGATGGTCTTATTCACCGTGATACATTTACCTGCTGTTTTGTGTGAACTTTCTTTTGTCAAATTGGTGGGAGACACAAGCTGTTTGACCAACACTGAAGAGAAATTACTGTATTGAACCTCTTACTTTATGTTGAGTGCCTTGCTGGACTCAGTGGAGGATACAAAAGTGCATAAAATATAGTACTTACAAGATAGACAGGAAATCTTACAGTCTGTGTAGCTTTTATCTGTTCTAACACATTTAAAAAAGTTAAGTTCTGGCTTCCCTGGTGGCGCAGTGGTTGAGAGTCCGCCTGCCGATGCAGGGGACACGGGTTCGTGCCCCGGTCCGGGAAGATCCCACATGTCGCGGAGCGGCTGGGCCCGTGAGCCATGGCCGCTGAGCCTGCGTGTCCGGAGCCTGTGCTCCGCAACGGGAGAAGCCACAACAGTGAGAGGCCCACATACTGCAGAAAAAAAAAAAAGTTAAGTTCAAGTCTAGATAAGAAATCTCTTTACCTAGGCCTTTTAAAAAGTTCATAGTCTTTCTCTGGCCAGACTATTTTTTGAAAATGAGGAGAATTGGACATTTGTGTTTAACGACTAAATAGAACTGATTTTACTCATGGGTTAGACTTTCTTGTTTGACTAGTGAATTGAACATGTCAGGCATGGGAGTAGATAAGTAATCCCTGCCCTGAAGTGCATTCTCTTTTAGTGAGTGCAATAACAAGTAAACCAATAATTTCAGCATGGTAAGTGGTTTAGTAGCGGTCTGCAGACATTTTTCTATGGGTACATCACCTAACTTAGAGTATCAGAAAGGGTTCCTGAGAAGTAGCGATAGTTTTCTATGCTTTGAAAGTTGAGAAGGCTGTGCTCAGGATTCCCCATTTGCCACCCATTCATGGATCGCAGGATTTGAACATACTTTAGTCTCTTCTATCTTAAAAAAGTCTTCCTGGGGTCCTCTAAGACCTTCCAGCTGTTGCCCCATCAGGCCTCTCCTCTTCACAGCCAGACCGCCTTATCTCCCCTGGAGTCTTCATTTGAGCATCGTTTACTTCCACTCACACCATTTCATTCATTGGTTCTTGTCAAGACCACCAAGGACCTAATGACTTCAAAGGACAATATTCAGTTCCGCCTTCCTTGAACTCTTTTTAGTTTTTGGTATGTTTTATCAACTCCTTGATAAACATGCTTTCCCCCTCATTTCTGTGAGACCCTCTGACTTTTTTTTTTAATCACCTTTGGCTACTTCTCATTTTCTTTTGAAGATTTCACCTTCTCTTCCTAATCTTTAAATGCTGAAGCTCCTTATGGTTGCATCCTAGGACCCTCTTTCTTCTCTTGTCTCCCTGGACAATTTCATTTTACTTCAAAGACCGTGGTTCATAATTATTGAGTATCTACTCTAACCAGGATTTGTTCTAAGTGATTTAATTATATTTTCTCATTTAATCCTCACAACAGCCCTTTAAGGCAGGTACAATTATTATTCCCATTTTGTAGATCAGGAAATTGAGGCATTGCAAATTCAAATAACATATGAGTACATGGTAGAGTTAGAATTTGAACCCAGGCACTTTTACTTGTCTGTGTGCTAATAGCTGTGCTCGTTACACGTTGAAGTGATCTGTTTCAGGGTCTATAATCACCACAAGCCTGTAAGAATGTAGAGTTTAGGAGCTGTGTCTAATTCACTGCTACATCCTTATCACCTAGCCTAGTGCCTGGCATATAGAAAGTAGTCGTAAATATTTGTTGAAATAAACTAAATCAGTTGGCCATCTTGATATTGTATAGACAGGATTTCATTCCTTCTCTTGGCTCAGAGCTCAGTGGGTATTTAGTGGTAAAGGAATTTATAGCCATTATGGAATGTGTGTGGTAGAAGAAGCCCCAGCTTCCAAAGATTACACGTTCTTTGTGAAACATTGTCCATTTGGCTGTGGTTTGCTTACCTATGTTCACAGGTCTGTGATTAATCACTTTGCTCATCTTGTAGGCTGTCTTAGGCTGATATTACAAGGACTTTAAAGCAGTCGTCTTTGGCAGCTGAGCTCTTAGCTGGTCCTCTTCATACTATTAAGAGACACTTGTCCTGATAAGTATCAGAACAGAGGGAAGAAGTGATCAAATCTCTTGGATTTTCTAGTACGTATGGAAGGAAATTGATAATGGTTCAAGAATATGACTTTATGATATGTAATGTGTGTGCATATGTCTTTTTAAATGACAATTCCAACTGTATTTAAAAATGTTCTAGAATTTTGGGTGGGTAAAGAAAATTAATAGTGATAGTAATTTTAGTGCTTATAATTACTAATGACTTGATCCGACTTCCTGGAAGCAGTAAACTTTTACATTCTTGCAACGGCACAGAAATAGTTTCTTTTATTCCCCTTAGCTGTAGAACATGAACCACAGATGGGAAAAGATTCAGGGTTTTTTTCTTTTTTTTCCACCCCAAAGAAAGCAGAGATTTAGACATAGTAAAACACCCATTATGAAGCATTTTGGGTCAGATCAAGGCTCTAATGTGCGCGGTAATTTATTACAGTAGACAGGTTTCATTTGTGTGTGGACTCTACTGCAGTCCCATAGCATTGGTGCCGGAATGGTTTCTCCACATACCAAAATGTTTAGCAAAGCCACTTGTTTCCCAACCCTCTTATCTTATGCACATGGAAATGGTCAGACTGTAAGCTGAGAAAAGAAAGGAAGAGCTTCATAAGTGCTTTGCATTCGACCTTTTAAATTTTAATTTATGGAATAGAGATTATGTTTAATTGGAAAAAGAGAGACTTACTTTTGGAACCTTTGTTCAGTGTGATTAATAAAAAAATAACCTCAACTGCAGTTTTGTCAATAGCAAATGTGAATGTCATAAACCACAACACAGCTGTTTTCTTTTATTTGCTCTTCTATTTAGGTAGTGTGCCATGAACCTCAGAATGAAAACCAGCACGACAAAGTTATTTAAGTACTGCTAAAAGGCCTCATACCACTTTTCAAGAAGCATGTAAAACTAAGGCCTGACCTTTCCATGCTCATTAGAATTTGCTACACCTCTTCATGCTACACTGGGGCTTCTGTTTCTGCCGTTGTGGCACAAGTGGCCAAGCAATCCCCCTGTCATTTCTTCCCACTTCGGTTACTGCTGAGTAGCTAACAAAGTAAATGAATTTTAAGAAGTTCAAGTGGGAGGCACATGAAGCAGTGTTTCTCTTCTCATGAGAAAGCTTCAACAGAGTCAAGGTAGAGGATAACTGGTGAGAAGTTGTAGAATAAGGTTGAAAATGCCAGTGGCCACATTAGTTTGGCTGTGCAATGAAGTCCAAAGTAACAATGACTTTAAAAAAAAAATAGAAGTTCATGAGTAATGGTACAAGGGTAAGCAGACCAGGGCTGAAGGCTGCACTTCGTCCAGGACCCACACACCTGCATTGTTGTTCTGCCTTCTCAACCTGCGGTATCCGTCTTATGGTCTGAAATAGCTGCTTCAACTTTCACTGCCATGTCTGCCTTCTAGTTACAGTGAGGGAAGAAGGTGAAGTGGAGAGAATGCTTCTTTCCTTTACTGTCATGATGCGGAAGTTGTCCCAATCATTTCCACTCACATCACACCAGCCAAAACTTAGTTACATGAACCAACCTAGCTGTAAGGAAATTTGGGGAATTTAGTCTTCAGTTGAATGGCCATCTGCCTGGCCAATCAGAGTTTTTACAATTGAGCAAAAAAGGGAAGGATGGATTTTAGAGAGGTAATGGATAATGCTATAATTCCTGCTGGTAAAACAGGGATAGAGAAATAATATGGTATAGGGGTAAGCAAATGATTATCCTTTAGCTCTGCCAACCTGTAAGTATGTAAGATGCAGAAACCAGTTATGGTAAACTGAAGTTGAGAAGATACTTGTTGGCTAGACATATAGAATTGATGAAAATTTTGGAGAATGAGGCACAGAACCAGGCTCAAGACAATGCACCCACAGACACATGCAAATCACACCGTGGAATGATCTGCTTGTAATAGTGCCACTGGTGACATCACCCCTAGGCTCTTAGATTCTTGATTTTGTTGTGAATATCATCACTGGAAACTAAGTACTGGATGCTGCCGAAGCTAGAAATGAATTTTAAACTTTCTCTCCTTCTTTGAGTCTTTGTGCCAGATTCAAAATCCCAGGTTGGGACACCAGAATGTTGAACTTAACACAAGTCTGAACGCTAGCTGTCTGGGAGCACAAGCGTCTGGCCTTCTAGGCATTGGCAATGGGAGGTCGAGCTGTCTCCTGCGAAGACTGACTCGCACAATGTTGGACCCAAAGCATGGACAGGGGGTTCATTTTTCTGAGCAGCCATTTTAAAAAAATGCCAAAAATGTGCACTATAATGACCAACATATTTTTCAGATTGGGCAAAAATAGCATAAGTGCTTAAGTGTATGGTTTTAGAGTTAGAGAAAGAAGGATTCCAGTCATTGCTCCATAAAATGTATTCATAATGCCTACCTCCTGGGGTTTTGTGGGCAACATTTGTAAAGTAGAGGCTTAATAAATAGAGAAAAAAGGGATAGATTTACACATTAACTTCTAAATGTAGTTTAAAGATTTTAAAATATTTTCTTCCTTTCTAGGTGGTCTTAATAGTATCTGTCCATCCGTATCATTAACTGATTAGCCATTATTTCAGTTCAGCTAGCCAATAAATATATGGGAATACTCTAAAATTAATCTGGAATTCCATAATAAGCAAGGTTGACAATTGGGCCAATTTTGTGCTCACTCTAAACTTACCCAGATTTATAAGTTAGGTGAAGAAAATATCGTACACTACTTTTTCTAGTGGACTAAAGGCAGAAAACTCAATCTAGAAATATAAAATAACATTTCAAACACGTATTCCAATAATAGTTCTCTATAGTTATTAAGTGAACAGGTTTGTTTCCTTCTCTCAGAAGTGAATTCTCCTTGACAGTACTTTTGCATTGATAATGTAAGCATGCAAAGCTTGATTGTTTCCACCACCTACTTCACACTTTCTCCTCTAAAAAACATCTTAAGCAGCATTAGGAAGAATGACAAAGGCAGGCTTAAATGCCTCTGCAGGCTGCCAAAAATACAGGTTGGATGGTGTTCAGCACCTGGGAAATTCATTAAGACCATATGGATTGTCAAAAGTTCAGTGTACTTGAGAAGAAAACTCCCTGCAGTGACAGCATTTGTATAAAAAATCATCGTAAACAGTGGCTCTAGGGGATTACTGTGGTCATTCAAAAAGTTGCAGGTTCTGCTGTGAACAGAGAAATTACAAACTAAATGAACTCAGTTGTGGAACAGACAGCCAGGCAAAGAGACAGAACCGGAAAGAGTTCTTTGGGCAAGTGAGATCAATGTCGTCTTGTTTGGTCTTAGTTCCTACGGGTCATATATATATAAAATATGCGTGTAAATATAGGGGTGGTCAATGTACTGAAATAAAATTCAGCTCTTTTTTGTTTGTTTGATTTCTGTTATTGGTGAAAAGACAGATCACCATTTGTCAAAACTTCTATCAATATATGAGAAAAATTAACACAAAATAGGAATGAAATAATAAAATTATGAGAATGTTTTAAGGTGCCACAGGTATCTCTTTTAAAATTAGGATTTATGCACTGCCACTTGAGTAATCATTTCTGAGCTTCATGGGAACAAAAGAGTAAGCTCTATTAATATTCCTTTTATATATTTCCAAGGTAAAATTAATTTTATTCCTTTTCTTTAGGTTCGTTCATTAGCTGAAACTTGCTAACTAATGTCGGATGTCTATCTACCTACCTACCTACCTGTTTACCTTTCTCTCTTCCCAAGTTCTGCATGATATTATTTAAAGATTGGGAAATATATCTGCTTTTGTAATTTCTGAGACTATAAACATACTGTAATACCATATATTGGCAAAATAAGCCTAGGATATTAATTGTAATATTTCTCTGCCATCAAAGAGTAAGCAGAGAAAAAGTGATGAGAAATGTGTAAAATGAAAGAATAGAGGCAAAAATTTTTAAATGAAAAGAGGCAGCATATATAATTTGTTAAAGGGGGCTTTTAAAAAAATACTTGATTTGTAATTGTCCCACAGAGAAACCCTAATTTTAGATTTAAAGAAGAAGTTATTGTGTGTGTGTGTTTCTGTGTGTGTCTGGGTATGTTGTGAAAGCACTAGATGTTCTATTTCTTTTAGTGAAATGACCATCATCTTTCTCTTTATTCTTACCACAAGGAGTAATAGTAGCTTTGCAGAAACCTCAGTAATCAAAAATATCCAGCATGGGAGGGACACTGTTACCAATAAGAAGCTCAGCCTCATACAGTAAAGGGTGAGAGTATTTTTTGAATTACCTTTATTTTTCCAAGTATAAAAATAGTACATTCTAACTGCTGAAAATTTGTAAAAGATAAAAAACAAAGATGGAAATAAATATCACAGTAAATTTGCCACTGAAAGTTAATCACTGTCAACAATTTGGTTCACTTCATTCCAATCTTTTTTCCCCCCAATATGCATATAATGAAGCAGAGCACCCACTAAAATGATGTTTGTGAAGATATTTGGAAGACGTGGAAATTCCAGGAAAGCTTGGGAAAAAAGTTTAGAGGTGTATGAACACAATTAGAATGATATGAACAACTTAGAACGAGTTGTTCCAAAGTATTTATAGTGTTTAGTGAACATCAAACAGCAGCAGTTCTTTATTTACACACCATCGGCAGGGTCCTTTTCATTAGGCGTTACCATTTTAACAGAACAAGTTACCTATGGTAGCTATTGAGTTCCTGTATTGCCTTCAGCTTTATGATGGGCAGACTATACAGTAATCATGGGACAGGACACTTGTCAATTTGGGGAGTCAAAGTCGCAACTCATGACCCCAAAGTAGGACAGATTAGTATTAAAATGTGGTATTGCTTAGGTGTGGGATAGGAGCTCACAAAAGCGAATACTCGTTGTAAACCCAAGTATTTGAGGAAAGGATGTATGGTTGATGTTGAGACTGAGCTAGGCCTGGAAGAAAGGCAAATTTGGAAAAGGCAGAGAGAAGGCCAAAGGAAATTTTACTGGACAGATAAGGAGGTTAGGATGTGTTCAATTATGGAGCCTTAATTTCCAAAGGAATTTGGACTTGTTGGTGTAACTCTAGGATGTTAAATAGGTTTCAACTTGCGTGTCAACTCTGTTTGACTGGTAATGGCTGTCAGGTGGTGGCTGTGCTGAGAAGAATTCTAAGCCTAGTCAAAGGATAAAGGACAAAGATGCTGTGACTAGTGATCTGCTGTGGGCGTGGGAAGGAAAGGCTTGTCATAACTGCTACAGCATAGTCTACAATGCAGTAGGCAACACAGCAGTGGATTTTTTTGAGGCAAGTCACCTTAAATATGATTTTTAAAATGTCCATTCCACAAACATTTTCTTACTATACTATTTCAAATGTAGAAAATGAAGATAAGAACAACATTTATCAATACAAATACTGTTGAACATGAGACAGTAAAGATCAAAATATACTTTATATTTCTTTAGCTGATAAAAGAAATTGAGTTTGAAACAAATTTTTTTTTTTTGGAAATAGTTTGCTTAATATTTCTAAAATAACACAAATAATCTAGTTTAATTCACAATGCAGGGAGAAAGTAATCTTTTCCAAACTTTAACACTAAGACTTTTTTGATCTATATATTTAAAATATTAAGTACTATTCTGGCTTCTTACTTTAGTTAGCAGAGTGATCAGTTGGGAAAAGACATTGTTTATTTTTGCAAGCAATTTATTTATTCATTGTAATTTCCAATTGTTCATTGGTATATAGAAATTCAATTGCTTTTGTATATTGAATTTTTATCCTGTGTCCTTGCTAAGCTCACTTATTAGTTCTAGTTGATTGTGTGTGTGTGTGGGGGGGTGTGGGTGTGTGTAGATCCCTTGGGATATTCTACATAGACAATTATGTTTTCTGCAAATAGAGTTTCTTCTTTTCCAACTCGTATGCCTTTTTTTTCTTTTCTCTTTTATATCTTTTGTCTTACTGCACTGCCTGGGACCTCCAGTATTATGTTGAATAGGAGTGGTAGAAGTGGATATGCTTGTCTTTTTCCCAGTCTTAGGGGAAAAGCATTCAGTCTTTCACTATTAAGCATGATGTTAGTGATATCTCTGCTCATATATGTTTACTAATTCTATTAATCACTGAGAGAGGATTGAAGTTTTTAAGTATAATTGTGGATTTGTTTATTTCTCCTTGAACTTAAAAAAATTTTTTTGTTAAGACTTCGTTTTTTAGAGCAGTTTAAGGTTCAGAGCAAAATTGAGGGGAAGGTACAGAGATTTCCCATATAGTCCCTGACCCCACTCATGCATAGCCTCCTTCATTATGAATACCCCCTACTAGAGGGTACATTTGTTACAATTGCTGAACTGACAGTGACACATCATAATCACCTAAAGTCCATAGTTTATTTTTTCTGCCTCTTTCTCTCTCATCTCCTACAACTCCAATTACATAAATATTAGACTGTTTAATATTGTGCAACTCTTAGATTTTCTCTTCTGTTCTTTCTCTTTTTCTTAAACATTTTTTCTCTTCATGGTTTTTTTTTGTGTGTGTGTGTGTGATTTCTATTGACCTATCTTTAATTTCACCCATTCTTTTCTCAGCTGCTTCAAGTATACTGATTAACCCATTAAGGGCATACTTCATCTCTGTTACCTTCTTTTTTTTTTTTCATTTCTAGCATTTACATTTGATTTATCTTTTTCATCTTTCTGCTGAAATTCCCCAGTTGTTTATACATATTGTCCATTTTTTCCACTAGAGCCTTCAACATATTAATCATATTTTCAATTCTTTGATAATTACAAATCTAGGTTACATCTGAGTCAGGTTCTGTTGATTGCTTTGTCTTCTGGCATTGTGTTACTTTTCCTTGCTTCTTTGTGTGTTGTATGTTTTATTTGAATGTTGGGCATTTAGTGTAGAACAGTAAAGACAAATTAATATTATTTGTGCTTGGAAATGTCCACCTTTTTTGGGCTAGGTGGTAGAGGGGGAGGGGATATTGAATTAATCTAATCAGGAGTTGAGCTGGGTGTGGTTTTATTGCTATTATGATCCTCAGCACATCACAGGTTTAAATTCCATGTCCTTAGGGTGGTAATTGGTTTTTGGAGAATTTTTCCCAATATCTGCTCCATCTTCAGCTTTAGGTCTTCCCTTTGTGCCTGTGCCTCAGACAGTGTCTCTTTCCAATCTCTTGTCCTTCTCCCAGCAGTGGACTGCTGTTACTTTTTACTCAATGCTTGCTGGCTTGGTTGTTCAGGATAGTCATGCAGTGTATTCTCTGTTGTACTAGTTCAGCCTCAGTCATAGGTAAGTTCTGTGTTTCTGAGCCTTGGGGGTAGGATTTTCAAATGATTTTTCCCTTTCCCTATTTGTAGGAGACCACTAATCATCTGAGCCCAGATGACTTCCTGCCCTTCCTGGAGGGACAGAAGAATGTTTTTCTATTCCCTTTCTCCAGGTGCAATAGGTCTTGACCTTTTGCCCGAGGATGACAGGTGTATAATTACATCCTTCATGTGTCATGAATTTATGATTAGAAAGAAGAGTTGTCTTAATTCTTTGCATGGATCTCTTATAGGAAGGGAAAGGGGCAGTAGTTAGGGTCTTTGAAGAGGTAACCATCTGATTCATTCCAATCAAGCACTGTGGATGATGGCTATCATTCTGTGAGATGGCTGGGAGTAGTCCCTAAAGAGATGATAAGTCAAAGCTGTAACCCTATGGAGTCCACGTGTGGGGTCATCCTTTGCCAAGCTTAGCCCTGAGGAAGTAGGATGGTCCTATGCTGAAGAACTGAGATGACATGCATGGTAATAGTTAGTGGTGTACCATCATAGAGTGGCAGCTTCACCTGTCAGACTTTGGAGGACAAGTTTGCAACAATAACACCACGTGGCAGCTAGGAGCCTATTAAGAACTGGCATTCACTGCATACTTACTACGTACGATGCACTGTTCTAAGGTCTTTACAAGAATTAATTTATTAAATTCTCACTACATATTTTTTAGGTCAGGTAACTGAAGCTAAGCGAGGTGATAAATTACCGAGAGAGGTGACAGAACCAGAATTCAAAGACTGAGACCCAGGCAGTCTCTCTTTGGAGACCACATTATTAGCTATTGCATATGTTGCAGATGTAAACAATGTCTCCAATAGGGAGGAGATGGCAGACAGATCCTCTTTTGTACCATGTAAACCTCTAAGATTTTGAATAATTCAGAGGGAGACTGGGAGCTTCATGAGGGAGATTTCATGCTTTTTTATCACATGGAATGTGACCATACTGATAATACTGTTATTGTAGTCTAGATAATTTTCTACATATGCTTTATTTTCCCAATTAGATATTAACTTTCTTGGAGAAATGAACTGCTAATTTGTTTTGTACCTTGCCCCTCCATACTTTATAATACTCTGAAAAGTATACTCCTTATTGGAGATAATTGCCAAGGGTTTTGTGACAGAAGAATAAGATGGCGCCTAAAACATTAGATTTAGGCAAATAAAACTTGAAATAAAACTTTTAAATTCATGATTTATTTCAGCTTATGGTAATTACAGACTTCATTTTCAGTATTGGTAAGAAATCATTTATAAAGGAAATTCTCGAACTGTAGTTAACAAGTTACCTTCATGAGAAGCAGTTTAAATGAATGGTTTGGATAGTATACATTCAGTCTCCTTCTGTAGGTAGAGATGACCAAATGGAAGATGACGGTGACTGTTTGTCAATATGAATCTATTAAAAATAGACTACAGGGCTTCCCTGGTGGCGCAGTGGTTGAGAGTCCGCCTGCCGATGCAGGGGACACGGGTTCGTGCCCCGGTCCGGGAAGATCCCACATGCTGTGGAGCGGCTGGGCCCGTGAGCCATGGCCGCTGAGCGTGCACGTCCGGAGCCTGTGCTCAACGGGGGGGGCGACAAAAGGGGGGGGCCCCCAAAATCAAAAAAAAAAAAAAAAAAAAAATAGAGTACAGGTGAAAAATTGGAACATTAATTTCTATGCCCCTAAGAATTTCTAAGCTCTTCTGTCTCTTGGGAACATATCCACTGACATCGAACTTGACCCCAAGACCACCTGAAATAATTCCTTCTAAAATGGCATGTAAAAAGGCTTTTATCCCTGCTGTTTTTGTGTGCTGAAAGGTAATGCCCTTGACTATCAGCATACCCAGAGGAATGTACCATTTTGTGAGCATTCTCAAAATAAGGACAAAGTTCAGTGGCAGACCAAAAATAAAGCATAATCATTTTTTTCAAAGAAATGACAGAAATTAAAAATGGGTACTTTTTTTTCCAGAATGAAGGAAAAAGTGAAAAAGAATGACAATGTCTTACTACAGATCCTTAGTGAAAATGGCAAATATCACTATGCTGTAAAAAAGAAATTTGTTTGAACTTTATATTATAGTATTATTTTCTAATTATAAAAATTATACTTTATTTCTTAAAGTATAAATTTTTCTTTTTTGTATATAAGTGAAAAAGTAAAACTACTTGTAATCTCACTATGCATCAGTAACCACTATCAATATATAGTTCCAGATTTTTTCTCTATTTATCTAGGTCTCAAGTACATCAACATCGAACTCTATAGATCATAGAAATGACATTATACTGTATATATTTCTTTTTTTTGAAGATTTTTTTTGATGTGGACCATTTATAAAGTCTTTATTGAATTTGTTACAATATTGCTTTTGTTTTATGTTTTGGTTTTTTGGCCGCGAGGCATGTGGGATCTTAGCTCCCCAACCAGGGATCGAACCCACACCTCCTGCATTGGAAGGCGAAGTCTTAACCATTGGACCACCAGGGAAGTCCCTATATAGTATATATTTCTTAACGTGTTTTCTTTTACATAAGGCTGTATAGTGAAATGCTTCTCTATCGTGGCAGAAAAGGCCAGTTGAGTTCTGAAGATTTGAGCTTCCCTTCCACAGTGTAGCACTGTTTTTGGGAAGCAGCTTCCCAGCCAGGGACTGCACTTCTCAGTCCTTTTGCAGCTCTGTGGTGCCTCATCACTGGTTTGGTAAAGTGGAATGGGAACTGAAGGGATGTGCCACATCTGGGCCAAGGATGTTAGATGTCTGTGTTCCCATCCCTTCATTCACTTCCAGAGTGCACTTGGAGGCCACGCTTCTCTTCCATTGCCATGAGCAAAACATGACCTCTGGATAGTCTGCTGGACCCGCGAGGAAAATAAAAGACACATGGAGCAGAGCTACACCAGCTTCCCCATAATGCGAAACTACATGCTGAATCAGAGCTGCCCCAAATGACCTGCAAACCTGTAATTGAGAAATAATTATTGTTGTATTGCACTGTGTGCTTCACAGAAGCTGATGTGCCTGAAGTACTTATAACTGAGTCTAGAAAGAGGGATGCGTCTCAAGAAGAATGGTGGATGTGGTTTTTGGCAAATGACCTTGGTTAGAATCAAATACATGGAAATATCCCCAAAGTCTTTGAGCATATTGTGTTGGGCTAACCTCAGCCTGGACTAAAAGGGACTAAGACTATATGAGTTATAAAAATGACATCTTAACATTCTGTGGCAGGAAGCAGGCTGAGAAGGCTTCTTAGGATTCTAGAATGGTATATTTTCCAATGTCCTTGTCAGAAGGCCAAGGAAAAGAATGTAAAAGGAAGGATCTCCACCTCACTCATGGAGGGCTCTGTCAACAGTTCTGGAGAATGGACTAGGCAGAGACTTCCAGGGATCAGAACTTGGACCAAATAAAAGAACATTTTCTTTCTTCGAAAGAACATGGGGGGAGGGGCTTCCCTGGTGGCGCAGTGGTTGAGAGTCCGCCTGCCGATGCAGGGCACACGTGTTCGTGCCCTGGTCCGGGAAGATCCCACATGCCGCAGAGCGGCTGGGCCAGTGAGCCATGGCCGCTGAGCCTGCGCGTCCGGAGCCTGTGCTCTGCAGCGGGAGAGGCCACAACAGTGAGAGGCCCGCGTACCGCAAAAAAAAAAAAAAAAAAAAAAGAACA